>NC_068345.1:15282911-15582911 GCF_014633365.1 Diospyros lotus
AAAAATCAAACCCACAATATAAGCATGAGAGGGCTTGTTGGAGACTTGAACGTGGAGCTATCTTATCCAAAGTGTCGCAGTTTCAGGCAAAGATGACTTTTAACATATTAGGCTTCGCATTTAATTCAAGTGAAGTATGAGATATGTTGTCAAAGAAATGTCTTTGACAACATATCTCATACTTAACATATTACGATGGAATGGAAAAGTTAAAAATATTGCAATGGTGGAATGTAAAAGTATAAAAGAATATCAAAATGAGTTTGCTATAAGAAGAAATAAGCATTCAAAACTTAGAGAAGTATGGAGAGGAATGGCACAATGCTAATATTCTTGTTATTGGTCGTGTATCAATTTGTTTGACAGGTGTAGAATCGTTTTTGAAACTCTCCATACTAAACGTGTTTAGCATTTTCTCTATGTATATTTTTTGGGAGAGACTAATTAATCTTCTCGCTCTATCACTATAGATGTGAATTCTCAAGACATAGGTCACTTCTCTCAGATCTTTCATGAAGAATTTATTGGACAACCATAGCTTAATTGACATTAACATGTCAATATCATTTCCCATGAGAAGGATGTCATTCACATACAAGATTGGGTACGCTCGCACACTCTCACTTACTTTCTTGTATATATAAGGTTCAACTGGATTTCTAATAAAACCAAATTCTTTGATCTTATTATCAAAACGAATGTTTTAAGATCCAAAGGATTGCTTAAGATCATAAATGGATCTCTTAAGCTTACACACTTAATTGGCATTTGATGCTTCGAAACCATGACCACGAGCTTGTTCCATGAATATATTTGTTATGGGATGCCCTAAAATTTTCTTAAGTCTTAAGAAGTCTCTCGATGATTCCTTTCCTAGAGAGTCTCCATGACAAATAGGCTCCCGTGCCCCTTGAAAGGTCCCCCGAGAACGGTCTACCCTCATTCATTTTGCGTAAGTCTGAGGACATCTTTTTGGTCTCCTAGACCCAAGTCATCCAGTGGCCTCGAAGTCTCATCAAGTCACCCGAAGATAGCCATCCAGTGCTTCACCCCGAAGATATTTCTAGCCTCTTTTATGCATTCCCCAAAAGAGTCATCCGTGAGTCCCACAAAGCTTGTTTATAAATATGCGTCTCTTCAGAGGCAAATGAATCTTTTGGCCGACTGATTTCTCTTTTGACTCTCTTGAGCCATCTGGCCATCACATTGTTGTTGGATTACGATGATCTGATCATGCATAATCGAATATAATTTAGATTTTCAGGTATCAAGTTTTTCAGAAAATATAGTCTACAAAATCAAAGATAAGACAAAAGAATACATTTTTGATGAAATCAAATTCCACCAGTTGGTAACCCGCCATAAAATTCTCCAAGTGTAGAATGCTGAGTCAGTCCACCTGAAACCACTTTGACCCAAGAGCCTTGAGAGAAGAAGACAGAAATTTTCTAAATTTTTTCTTGACTGAAACTGGATTCACACACCTCTGTTTCAGAGTTTATGGTCATATTTATAGAGCACAATTGAAAACCCTAGGTGCCATTGGGCTAGGCTTAATGTGCTACCAAAAAATAATTGAATAATTATATTAATAATATAATCATTTAATTATTCTTATTTATCTAATAAATAAATACACCATAATTAGTAATTATATAATTACTAATTTATTATTCTTCACTTTAAAAGTGATTTCTTATTGGGTGGGACTTTCTGGGTTCACAATTAAATTGGCAACGAGAATTAATCAATTATTAATTTCCGTAAATCCTGAGTGACATCTAGCAATATGTCATGATTACCCAATTTAATGTGAAGAGGGTATTGTGAACTTTTTATTACGATACCAAGCAATATAGTTCCTCTATCATCTTATATCCTGACAAGATATGAGATTACGATTAGCAAGTCAAATCTCTTAATCTTGTCATACGACCAAATCAAAAATCAATCTTAACTAATATGACACAACTTTTATGAAACACATATTTCATCGTTATATTACCTTAGCTAAGAATTTATGTCAAGTGATTACTGGATCGCATAGGATATCCTCCTCATAAATCTTGAGGTGATAGATTCCATATTTGATGCACACATACCTCATGCATCATTAAACTAGGCACATAGATATGTATGATTATTCCTTATTAGAACAACCATGTAATATCGTTAATATCTTAATCCACTAATACATAGTTATCCATGTCATCTTAGGTCTAAGGACTAGTTGCACATCCATAGTTAACATTGAATCATTGACCCATGAGATAAAACTCATGTAATTCAACGTTAACAATCTTGTTTAATGAACTCATTTCTATAACGAGCACCTACTCATCTTCTTTCTATATCTGATACATAATGACACAAGACTCACCAACCTTATCTTTTAGTATCTCATATTGAACAAGGAGGAAGACAATATGCTGGCTTTTGCAAGTTACTACTATCCAAATTAGGAACTCTATTGCTAGGAACATGTTTATAGTATAACCAACTGTGGATTATCCGTCACGCATAATTTTAACACTTAAGAATGCTATCCACTCCTTATTATACTAAAGTATATATATACATATATGTTTAATTTAAACCATATTGCAATTTAAATAAAACATAAACTTGCTATTTAAATAATATTTAAAGAATTACAAAATTGAATCCCTTTGTGTCACTAGAATTGGTCTCAAGGGTTCATACCTAATAATCTCCCACTAGTACTAAGACCATTCTACATGGTATCTCATACCTGAAAGTAAAGCAAGATTGCTACGGGGCAAGCAGCGTAGTTTAAAAATTTTGAATCTTACCCTGATCCCGGCAATTGGATCAATGTCGAAATCAAATCATTCACATACAAATAAATAAATCTAACTTTTAGATTATCGAGTTGTTCGCGAATTCGAGCCATCCAAGCATCCGGCCTCTAACTCCTGATACGCGACACGTGTCCGTTGGCAAGGAGAGCAGAATAGGAGTGCTAGCTTTTTCTTCTTTTCGTTGCTTGTGTATGGACGGAAAAAGAACACCCTCGTTTCGTATTGATGCCAAAAGAAACGGGGAAGAGTGAACGGCAATACGTTTTTCAACTCTTGAAAAACTACACCAAAAACTCTCATCCATTTTAGGCAACCCATAAAGGGATATTTATAGAGAAATATCCTAGGGTTTCTCAAACCCTAATGGATTGAGCTAACCCATTAATTCTAATTCAATTAGAATTTTAAGTGGCCTTATTCTAGTCCAACTAGAAATATAATTAAATGGCCCAAATCTTAAATCTTTTATAGGTTTAAATAAAATATTTTGCCCTAAATCTAATTCAAGCTCAAATATAATATTTAATATTTGGCCCAAATCTAATTTGGTCCAAATATAATATTTAATATTTGACCCAAATCCAATTTAGTCCAAATATTAACTTAAGTTCAAATATATTTTATTTCCTATTTGTCACTCTAACAAATAGAAAATTATTAAATTAGAAACTCCTTCCTAATTTAATTAATTGCTATTTAAGGAAACTTTTTTCATTATGATGACCCCTCGTCATATCGACGTCATTACGTCTATTTGTTCTTTTTCCGTGAGAACCTACGACGACACAACTTCTTGCCAAAGTGCCCTACTTAACCATACGTCCACTCTCCTGGTTTAAGTCAGGGACCGTGCCTATTGCGTATGACTCATTAGGCTTCCGAATATGTTGGCAATGTGTCAGTACGAACACATAAGACAAGATTGGCCTCTAGCAAGGCGCCTACCCAATTATTCAGAAGGATTATATAATCCGCAAATAACCTTTCACGAGCATGGTTACCGTTTAATTCGATCCTCTCGTCAATGTATCCTATGTGATCTCAAGTTGGCAATGTGTTTCTTGATTATGATCACATAAGTTTTTTCTTCGGTCATTCGGATATCTTCACTTAATAGAAAGTGAATCAATAACTCCTTATTGATATCTTTCACTATGGCCATGGATTTAAAGTAAAAATCCACCGAAGGCGCCTTAGATACATCATCCTCTATCAAGGGATAGACGAGTCCCATCTTGGCTATTCACCCATCTCCATAAGCCTCACGATATACCCAACGATAGCCCACGTACAGCCTTTGTTTAGGCGTATCGAAATGATGTCAAAGCATATCGGTCTTCTTATGAGATGATTGTGACAACCTCAGGTCCAAGGATTAGTTACACCCATCTCGTATGAGAATACCATCAACATATAACCAAAATGGATTCTCATGGCGAGTCATGTCCAGTGACATTCTCCAACATTGGTCACCTATGTACTTGTCTAGGCATTCCCATGCTTATGGGTGTGAGACCTCCATTGCTATCACATAGCAAAAACATAGCACATACAAGTCTTACCGCAATTGTCAATGTCCATTCTTGACATTGCTACGACTTGGGACGTTTAATGATGTCTAGAAACTGTGATGCATCATCTCACATCTTTATAGATTAATCACAGTATACATCATATGGACTTCTATCTAGTTTTATTCGGTTATTACAATAACAAGAAGAAACTAATAGAATGACTTTTTGTGAATTTGAACAACTCCTTATTCAAATAATAAACATGATTACAATTGTCAGTGTACAACATGCCCAATCTGATTGGGTCTAGAGCACATACACTAACAATACCCCACTTATCTAGATGAAAATCTAGTTGCTTCTAGTTCATAGCCTTAGTTAGTGGATCTGTTGTGTTCTCTAATGTATCTATTCTCTACACATTAACCCATGCAACGTGGCGTGCGAGTCACCACCCTATTCCCATTAGCATCCCATGCTAACAATGGTAGTAGCCCGTGTGCTGGTCCACTGATTGACAAATCATAGTCCCTTTCTGATAAATCTAATGAGCAGGAATTCCTTTATGAAATCCTGGACTAAAAATCCAAGTCACACAGTCTTAATACCTTGAGAGTAGTAAGTCTACTAGTGAATATAGGAACTCATTCATAAAGATGAGAGGGAGATATATGAATGAAGATATGACCTTTTATAAATATTAAGAACAATCAATAGTGTTATTCACATACATCCCATATAATGTAAATCTAGCATCTAGGACACTATCACTAACAAAATGCATCAAGTAAATATAAGCAGTCTTTAAGTGTTAATACATGCCCAAAATGGATAGTTACAAAAGTTGTCCTTATAGCTAATGACTTTACAAGAGCTCTATTTCCCACTAATAGGACAACGTCCTGCTTCTCAAGCAGCCTACTCCTCTTGAGATCCTGCATGCAAACACAGATATGAGATGGGAGAATGACCGATTGCATTAATCATCTCAATGACAAAAAAAGAAGATATACCTACACCCTGGTTCTCAAAACGCTTGAATTTCAAGCTAGTGAGATACACCAAGCAATTCCTTTTCCAATGCCCATCCTGCTGGCAGTGGAAACACTTTCCCCTTGATCCTTTCTCCTTAGGCTTCATCTTCGAGATGTCCTTCTTTAGCCCTAACTTCTTCTTGTTGGAAGAATTCTTCTTCCTCCTGGAAGAGGAGGCGATGGCAAGAACTCATTCTTTATCCTTTGATTTGGGTTTATGCTATTGTTAACTTATTTAATAACTCAAGAAACGTGCACACAATCTTGTTCATAATATAATTAAGAATGGATGGGGAAAAAGATTTTGGGAGCAACTGGAGGATGAGGTCAATCTGTAGGTCAACATCCATGTAGAATTCTAAAATGTCTATTTGACTAATCAAATTGATCATTTTAAGGACGTGGTCTCCTGCATATGTGCCCTCTACCATTTTAGCCTTAAATAACTGCTTAGATATATCATATCTAGCCGTTCTACGATGCTCCCCATAAAGCTCGCATCAGTCATGTGCTTATGCTGATGTTGTAGCTCATTAGACATGGAGGCCAAAATGTAATTCCTCGCTCTTGGATCCTACTCCCTCATCTTTTCCCAAGTTACATGCTTCTCCCCATTTCAGCCCTCAAGCAACGAAGCAAGCACAACTCTCTCTAAAGCCCCATCAATTTTCTCCATACTTAAAACAATTTTTTAGTTGTGAAACCAATCCTTAAAGTTAGGTCTAGTTAAAACATTTTTTTCCAATATATGCAAGATTGAGTTTAAAGGGATTTCCATTTTTGAAAAATATTGCATAAAATAAATAAATGATTTTTAGTTGTTCTTATCTTGCATTACTATTTAGTCTTGGTCTCAAACCAAACGATGCCTCCCACTCAATTTTTTTGAATCCCACACTTCCCAAGTGGAAAACCTGAATCCCAAAAGGGACTCGTGGCGGGTGATCAAGTTCTCCCTTACATGAATACCCTAGAACACTATGGTGGTTTCTTGGGATACCCACATATTCGAGTAGGCAACTCTTGCATTCCACATCTCACGTGGGGTTTGATTTTTGGCCCCTATGCCATCTAATTTGTAACACTTTGGTGGTTTCTAGGATGATGACAAAGTTAGATTTGACCCAGCACCCTAGTCAATGATCCATTTTAACATCTATGACCTCAACACTTTGGTGGTTTCATGGCCATAATCGTGTGGGTACATTGACAACATCTCATGCTTTAGATAGGCATTGGTCAATTCTCATGAAATGTACTATCTTCTAGAGGTTCAAATGGAAGATTGACCTGATAACTATGATAATGGGATGTGAAGTTCAAGGATCCTAAAAAAAAAGAAGAAGGAAGGTCAAGATAAGAAGCCTAGGATGATACGGATAAAATTAATAGCACCATTGTCAAGATGATTAGACACTTGGAGTTAAGGAGCAAGCTTGGTTGAGTAATTGGGAGATTGCGAGTTAGCAAGTAAACCTATACTATGAAAAGATCGATTAGAAGCCAAAGGAATCGATGGACACATGTATAGTTAAGCCATGATGTTTGGATCTATCAATTAAAATCAAGATACTAGATCTCGTGAAATGTGGTCGATTGTGACAAAAGAAATCGAATGATTGCATTCCATATGGTAAAGTATGACTATAGTTGATTTGCATGAGATGATGCCTTAAGGATCAAGTATTAGAAACTAACGGGGCTAGTGAAATCCCAAGATAACCCTGAATGGAAAAGGGAACATATCACGATGGCTTTAACAGGATTTTCCAAAGAGTTAGAAAGACAATGATGCAATATGAGTCATTATGGAATAGACTTGTGAGGATCATATAGATTGCTTGGGATATGTGTAGCTACTTGTGATGAGCTACAATAGGAAATTCTATGAAAAACACGACATGTCTTGATCGTGTGATAATGCGAATTAGAATATACTCTAAAGATTAAGAATAATATGAGATTGAGGTATTCAGGTGATGATATGATTGTCAGTTGGGAGTAGTATCTATCGATTTGAGCAAAAAGCCAATGGCAATGTTTTGCTTCAAACAGGATAATTTGAAATGAAGTAATAGGTTGTGATTCACCTTTAGTTAATTGGTCAGTTAGGTGCTAATTTCGAGGATGAAATTTTGAGATTTTGAGTATATGGTAAATTTTGAGGACAAAATTTTTTTAAGGGGGGAGAATGTAATACCCTATATTACGTAGTGTTGAGTAAGTTCAAGGAACTGGAGGTTGGTTTAAGAATTTAGTTAATTGTCAAATCAATGGAAGGGAATACCCCGAGACTTAGATGTCTAAAGAAAAGGGTATTACATTGACAAGCATCTCGAGACGAGGTTTATGGTATTGAGAGAAATCGGACAGATACAGTTTTTGGTATAGCTAAGATGTAGCCTGGGAAATCGAATGATGGTAAGGGACTTTCAGAAAGTCAACAGAACTATGAGGGGGCTCCGGTTTTATGTAAAGATCAACCCTGAAGTGGTATCAGGATGAAACAAAGGTCATGTGAGGACACCGGGGTAAAAATGTACTTATTGAGTAACATTGAATTATTAATTTTGGATTTTAAGTATCTTGATGATTATTAATTCAATTTTTGAGGGTTTACTTAAAAAAAAAATGGTCAAGGACCAAGTTGTAAGGGGTCTAAGTGCAATTATCCAAAAAGTTTGGGTCAATGTGTAATTCTTAAAACCCCACAACTAGACCATTGGAGCAGCGAACTGAAGCAACTAACCATTGAAAGTCATAATGAGGCTTCAATCTTATCCCCAAGTGGCCAATGGTGGCTTGCCACATGCCCCTAAACTTGATTTAAATAAGGTGTGGACTCTAAAGTGATTCTAAGCTGGAATGGAATGTTGTTTGAAATCTAAAGTAATTCTAAGCTGGAATGGAATTTAGTTTGAAATCCAAAATGATTCAAAGCTACATTGGAATGAGTTTTAAAATTCAAAGTGATTTAAAACCATATTAGAATAAGTTTTGAAATTCAAAATGATTCAAAACTATATTGGAATAAGTTTTGAAATCCTCATCATGACCCCCTGGTGGCGACGCGTGATTGGCCCTGAAAGTCTATAAATAGGGCCATAAGGTTATTATCAAACCATTCCAAGTGAGTTTGAGACAATTTTATGTTGAATTGAGAGAATCTAAGGGAGGATCTTATTCTTGAGAGAGGGGAGAAAATTCTACAAAGAGAAGGGAAGGAATCAAAGGAGAAATGAGGGAGAACGGGCCTCGTCGGAATTTTTGGGTCTCCATTGGAGTTTGTGCTAAACAGTTAGGAAAAGGGTCAGGTAAGTTCAGTTTCTTGTTATATTCTTGTAAAGGGGGAAAATAGGGACCCGTAGGTTTGAATGGGGTCCGAACCAGAACTAAAATGAGGGAGTTATGGTCGAAAAACCAAAATAGGGCGAAGCTGTGCGAACTTTAAGGGTGGGGCGTGTAGCTCATGCGCTGGGAAGGGGCTGCGCATGTGGGCACGTCAAGCCTCCTTTTGCCCTAAAAATTTTAGTTTTACCCCTCATTTAATGCCCTTCAATCCTATGTAAAAATATTACAGGTTTGGTTTATCGAAACTCGTGTTTTTTGTAGAGACCTAAGCCCGCTTGTTGTGAACAGTAACTATAAACCTTCAAGGTAAGTGGTTCGACCTAAAACTCATTCTTACGTAAATGTTTTTATCATGTTGACATACTTTGTTATGCTATGCATCATGTAGATTGCATAAACATATTATGATGATGAAATATGCATATGTTCACGATAATATTGTTGATCATGCATCGCATATGTTTGAGAGTACAGACAAGCATTGTTGCTCTACAACGGGTGCCCCCATACACCTCGGCCTGGCAAGGAGGTTGTAAAAATGGAAAATAACAATAAAGTGTGGTTAATGTCTCGTTAGTTCAAACCAAAATGATGAGGACATTTTGTATCTTTCATACATGCACGAAATATGCTTTTGTACCCTTACTTTTATGATTCAGCATCTAACTCGGGCTATACCCCTGGAATATTCAAATGTTCCAGATGGAGATTGTAGCAGAAATGAGGATGAAGGAGGCATGTAATAGCACTTAGCAAAAGTGCATGATGCATTGGCTATATGTATATTCAGTCTATGTTTTTAAAGTTCTACTATTTTGAATTCTGAACGTTTTGAAGAATAATGATGTATAACCTTATTTATGATTAATGTTAAAGTTAAGGTTCAATTTTTGTCTTCCGCTATCGATTAAGTACCTAGCCTAGCTTATATGATGTATGAATCTCATGCTAGCTAAGTAGATGAAAATTTTGGGAGTTTTGTATTATGTTGAGATTGTTTCAAAAAAAGAAAAGAAAAAATAGAGCCCGAAATTTTCTAAGTTATAACATGCTTGGAAAATGGGGTGTTACAGACATGAAAGGTAATGTACAAACGTATAAAGCCAGGCTTGTGGCCAAAGATTTCAGTTAAGATTTCAGTTAAAGACAAGGAGTTGACTATGATGAAACCTTCTCACCTGTGGCAATGATAAAATCCATTCGAATTCTACTTGCAATAGCTACCTATTATGACTATGAGATTTAACAGATGGATGTCAAATAGCTTTCCTTATTGGAAACTTGGTTGAGGATGTGTATATCGCACAACTCGATGGTTTTGTCATCCAAGAACATGCAAATAAGATTTGTAAGTTACAAAGGGCCATTTATGGTCTAAAGCAAGCATCCTAGAGTTGGAATCAACATTTTGATGAAACAATCAAAGAGTTTGATTTTTCACAAAACAAAGATGATCCTTGTGTTTATAAGAAGATTAGTGAGAGCGTAGTAGTCTTTTAAGTCCTATATGTGCATGATATATTGCTCATAGGGAATGATGTTTCCATGTTGCAATCAATTAAAAAATGGCTTTCAAAAAATTTCTCCATGAAGGATTTGGGAGAAGCAGCCTATATTCTGGGAATAAGGATCTATAGAGATAGATCCAAGAGGTTGCTAGGACTCTCCCAAAGCAGGTACATTGACAAGGTGCTAAAGACGTTTAGCATGGAAGATTCTAAGAGGGGGAATCTTCCTATGTCACATGAAATACATCTCTCCAATGCTATGTGTCCGAAGACATAAGATGAGAGAGATAAGATGAGTCGAGCACTGTATGCCTCGGCTATTGGCTCGATCATATATGCCATGCTATGTACAAGGCTTGATGTTGCACATGCTTTGAGCATATGTAGTAGATATTAGGCTAATCTAGGTGAGAAACACTAGATTGCAGTGAAGAACATCCTTAAGCACTTGAAAAGGACTAAAGAGATGTTTTTGGTATATGGAGAAGGAGAACATACCGTGAAGGGGTTCATGGATGCCAGTTTCCAATCTGACCATGATGATTTTAAGTCACATTTGAGATTCATATTCTGCCTAATTGGCGAGGCCGTTTGTTGAAATAGTTCCAACAAGAGATAGTGATAGATTTAATAACTAAAGCCGAATACATAGTAGGCTCCGAAGCAACTAAGGAGGTTGTATGGATCCGTAATTTCATTGATAAACTTGGAGTGGTGTCCAACATTGTTGATCCAATAATAGTTATTGTGACAACAATGGAGCCATCGCGTAAGCAAAGGAGGCACAGTCTCATCAATGGATCAAACTTGTATTGCGGCATCACCATCTGATAATGGAGATTATCAGTCGAGGTGACATATATAGAGAAAGTGTTGACGGATGACAACATCATTGATCCCCTGTGTAAAGCTTTGTCCCAGGAGAAATATGAAAGTCATGTTCGATCATCAGGTATGAGATACATGAGTGATTGGCTTTAGTGCAAGTGAAAAATTTTGAACTACGCTAGTTGCCCCAAAGCGATCTTGCTTTACTTTCATATACTTAGTTGAACAAAAGGCTTTTATACTTAAATGATTTTCAAAAACATTTTCTCGAGAGTTCTTCATCATGCTCAACTGACACAAAGCATATTTTTGCTGTTTTGAAGAATATAAGAATATATAAGCCTGAAGTTCTCCAATTTAAGAAAAATATTTTCATAAGCTTCAAAACACTTTGATAAACATAAAATGATACTTATATGTTTTGAAAGACGTATATATATAAGAGCATGAAGTTTTCCAATTTGAAAATGTTTTATAAAATCATCAATAAACCAAATTTACTAAAAATACATTTTCCAAGATTATTTTCTCCATGAATCATAATACAAATTTCTCAACAGGGTCGAAGTCCGTTTGAATTGGCTATGGGCCAATAGCTGTTGACGCCTCATGAGGTGGCTAGGACGAATGCAGCTAGTCAGTGCCTTGCTACACAATGGTTAACTAAGGAGAGGCAGGATGTGCTTGAGGAGGCGCAAGACAGCTTGAACAAAGTTATCCGCCGTATAAGTATGCTGATCAAGGAGGTGACCTTTGGAGTTTGTTGAGGGAGATAAGGTGTGCTGAAACTTACCCCTTAGATTTGAAAGCAAATCACCAATAAGAAGGTACATCGTGGGTTGATTCCAAGGTATGATGGAATTTCAAGGTACTGTAGTGAGTTGGTTGTTAGAAATCGGCCAACCGTGTAGCTTCGATTCTGTCTTCTTTGATCCGTAGAGTTGCAAGCGCAAACTCCTCCAAGTCGGTCCACACGATCGACCCTTTCCATGACGCCTCGAGTAGTGCTAGCAAACCCTAGGCGCCTCCAAGAGAGATCTGAATTTTTTCCTTATTTTTTAGCTTCTTAAGTGGCCTATTTATAGAGTAAAAACCCTAATTATGCCTTTGAAAAACCCTAAACGATTTAGGTCTAGCCCATAATCATATTGGGCCGTATCTCTCTTTTAAATTATGGAACGGGCTCGACCTAAGTGCGTAACCCCTTAGGTCCACCATTGGGCTAGATGTAGGCCAACTCTATTGGGCTATATGAAGGCCCAACTCATTAGATTAATTAAACTTATGGGCTTCTTAATTAGCACATCTTATGGGCTTCTTAATTAAACTCTTTAATTAATAGTTTAGAATCAATCAAATTAATTCTAAAACCTTACATATCATGGTTAACTTCTAGCAACATGCCATGAATACCTAGCCAACGATGAAAAACACGGACCTTTTCAATTGCAAATACCGTGCAGTAAAATCCTTTCATCAATCTATGTCCCGATTGAATTTAGGGTATGGTTTTATGACGAAACCCTAATTATTCAATAACTATGTATCCATTTCAGATTTATGACTTGATAGGTGAAATCAAAACACCTTTTGATTTCTACCTCACCTTGGCCAAGGATTTCCTCAGTCATGAAATCATCGGAATACACAGGACATCTTCTCATCTTATCGATAAGTGATGAATTCTATTTCGACATCCACAAGCCTTCATATGTGATAAGGTTACGCCTAGTGATAATTTGTTAATGACTCCATTGGAATCCAAAAAGAACCAAAGTGTAACCAGTCAAATATAAGACTACCATGATGTCTCAAGTCTAAGGACCAATTTGCACTATTACAACACAGCAATTCCAATTCGACAATAAACAATTACCATTAGGAATTCTGTAGCGGGTCAGTTCAGTGTATTTATTCTTATAATAAGCACCCACATATATGCACTAGTGTCCACACACCAATGTCTATGAAACAAGACATTCTCCTAATTGAGCATGCATCATATATGCTAGTTTATCCGAGTTATTAGTGTCCAATCCTAATAACTCTATGACTAGGAACATTTAAGATCAAGGCTTATAAGGAATATGTTTCATGATCATCATCTCTATGCACGACCATATTCCATGAGCCTATTTGATCTATGGACTTTGTCAAGAATGGAAATAATAAAGACAACCATCAATGACAAATAAAACATAATGCCTTACAATAATAATTGATTGAAGTTAAAGAGTCACAATGAAAAAATATGATCAATTACATGTAAATATAATTGGCTTGTGGGGCATAACTCTAACATTGGTGCTGTGGTATACAAATTGCTATTACTCAAGAGGTTGAAAATCTATCTAACTTTCCGTGTTTCTTGAAGCCTTACTATGAGGATATGACACTTGGTTAGGTGTAGGCCAAGAAAACCCCTCCAACCATTCAAGTGTAGCATTATCATGAAATTGAGGCAATCTTAGATCATCGCAGATTGGGGGCAAGCAAGAAGAATAGGCGTATTCAATACTTGGTGAGGTGGTAGAGATCTCCAAAGGGGGAAGAAAGTTGGGAGAGGGATATAACTCTTGAAGTGGAGCAACAACATTTGGTGTGGGTTTTACCGATTTTCAAAGCTTTTTCAAAAAACCATACAAACATGGCAGAAATAAAAGCGAGAGTCACCTTGCAAGTCTCGATATCAAATGATCATATGCATTACAAATGAAACCACATCATAGGGGTAAGAATGTATACCTTACAGCGGTTTCAAATCTGATGAAGATGTTGGAATCCTCCTTGTGGTAGCAATCGCTTGCTCCCAAGCAACTCCCGAACACTCCATCAGATGACTGATCCGACCCTCGAAACTACAAGGGCCCTAGTCAGTTCACGCTCCTAGTAGTGGATGAATCCAACAACTTGATTTATGTGCTAGCTAGATTAAGTCTGGGAGATGAAACTGATATTGGGTTCAAACCAAGAGGGTTTCCAAATCCAATAAACTCTCTATTGGAATTTCTTTGCTAATCTAGCAACAATGGAAACAATAGAGCAATTAGGGAGCAAAGGAGAAAAGATTCAAGGTGTAACGGCCCGTTAGTGGGTCTGGGAGATCTATATATTAGAATGAGATATTTATTTTATTAGAGTAATGTTTCGGTTAATTATATGTGATATTTTTAGTTGATGTGCAATGGAAGGGGGAAAAGTCAAATGTTTGACTGAAATGGTAGTGGGACCTGCGATGGTTTAAGGTGTGTGGAAATTTTGTAAGGTGTGGGTGATGTTTAATTAGAGCTTAAGCTATCAATTAATCATAGAGGGAGTTTCATTTAAGTGCTAAGGTCATTTAAGTCATTTGGAGGAAATATGTATATATATATATATATAAAGCTAAGGGTTTCATTTTTGGAAGAAAGAAGGAACGAGAAGGCAAAGGAAGAGAAGGGAAGAAGGGCTTTCGGGAGAGAGAGATCAAGAAAGGTAAGGTTTCTCTCCTTCTTGTTAATTGTTGGGTTTCAAAGGAGTTGGAGAGTAAGGCTACCTTCATCTTCTCATATTTCTTTTCTTTTTGCTAGTTTTTGTTGAGTGTGTAAAGTAAAAGGACTTGGATGCTTGTTGGCTCAAGAAAGATCATCAAGAGAGGTTTCTAAGGCAAGTTCTAGTTCCCCTTATCTCTTTGGTAAGCTTTAGCTTTAATGTTTGGGGATTTAAGCATGAAAATTCTATGTTTTCCTAAAGTATGGTTGTGTTGGAGGGTTATGTAGAAACCTTTGTAAATCTCTCTTGTGGTTGGTTTAATCTTGTTGGTCTTCTTTGGGCCTCAAAGTAGGGTTAGTTTCACCCCAAAATCCTAAAAGGAATGGTGCTTTTGGGTTAAGGGATGACTTGTGTGTGTTTTTCCCTCATTTTTGTTGCATTTGGGTGTGTTCGGGGGTTTTTCCTTTCTGCTGGTAGACCATTTTTCCATAATCGGTTGACATTTGTGTGTATAGAGTTATGTCGGTCGACCGTTGCCTTAATTGGTCGACAATTTGGGTGTTAAATTCACTGTTGGTCGTCAGTTTCCTTACCATCGGTCGATTATTTTTCGCGTTTATAGCCTGCGCATGCTCTACTTTTTCGAGCATAACTTTTGTAGAAATATCGGATTTATGAACCGTTTGAAGTGTTATAAACTAGACTTGGTAGGATTTGTTTTGATATAGGATTTGGATTATTTTCTTAAGTATGGAACCTATATATGCCCTGTGAAGTACCACCTTGAAATCTGTTATTTCTGTTTCAATCCAATAGCGCTCTAGTTTTTGGGGCATAACTTCCTATGGTATTATCCAAATTGGAATCCGCTTTTTGTCCCCAAAACTAGACTTCTTAAGCTTTGTTTTGGTATATATCTTAGATCATTTGATTATGTTTGAAGTCATGGCAACCTTGCCAATCTTGGACTAGAATATGGAGTTCTTCCATTTTGAGCGATCTGCCTTGATCTGATTTTTGGGAGAGAAATAACTTACTTTGGTGTACGATTGGAGTATGATGAGAGAAATTTATAGAATAAATGAAAATGCTTCTAGATATAATTCCTTGAGAGGTTAGAAGGGTTTTCTTGAGCATTATTGAAGGGTTTTCTTGAGCATTCTTGATGCATTTTGTATTCACTGGCCAAGTAAGATTGGGTCATATAACATTATGAGTTGGGACATAGCACTTGTGGGTATGTACTGGTAACATGGGAATACTTATCTTAGGAGGTGCTCGTGAACATGAGAGTAGGTGTGAAGGTGAAGTATGCACCGTGAGTCAAGTTGTAGTTTCAGGAAGAGATATAGAGTGCGGTATAAGTCCATGCGCATGCCACGACTACGGGGGGTGTACATATGGGTTGACCTCCCTTATTGACTAGAGCACCATGACGATGAGACCATTGCATACTTGGCGTGTGGTATCGTTGGCGGGTGCTAGCTTATTGGGAGTAAGTTGGGAGCGAACCGGGAGTGTGCTGCTATGATGAGGCCACTACATACTTAGTGTGTGGTATCATGATGTGTGCCGGTACCGTAAATCTGAGCTGGTTGAGGGCACCACTATGATGAGGCCACTGCATACTTAACGTGTGGTATCATAGGTGGGTGCTGGATAGTAGGGGACTGAGGGCACTGCTATGATGAGGCCACTTCATACTTGTCATGTGATATCATAAGCGTGTGCTAGTGCCACCGATTTGTGAGCAGGCAGAGGGCACCATTACGATGAGGCCACTACCCAGTTGGGGTGTGGTACCATAAATGTGTGCTAGCGTTGCAGAATGGATGGGATTTATGGGCCCAGAATGGGGTGCCTTGTGGCATGAATAATATGTTACAATGAGATAGTAAGTGTGCTGCTTAGAGCATTATGTGGGTTCTGGATACTACTATGTGGTGGCAAGGTTACTGGTTTGTACCTAGATTATGGTAGGAGTTGGTTTGGGTGGACTACAATAATTTCTGTTATGTCTTTCTCGTGGTGCTCCTTGTTTCTAGTCTATCAGTAGTACGCTACGTTATGATCCTACCATGTATTGCATGTGTTTGCCTACTGAATCTTCATTATGCTATACTCATGCTATATTTCATTGTGTTATACTTGCTGAGTCTTGCGGCTTATTCTTTCTATTTGCATCATTCCAGGTACAAGTAAAGCAAAGGATGAGGAGAATTCTAGAGGGGTGTGATCTATTAGGTTAGATGTGTACAAAGTTTACTCGAACAAAAGGTCATAGGGACATTGTTGAGTTGTGTCATACTAGTGGTTGTACATTTTATTATTTGGGCTTTTTGTACCTCATTTGGGATAGCCTAATGGAATGTAAATGGATATATTTGTTTTGTCCTGTATGAAAAAAAGCAGAATCATTACTATATGTTGTTATTGGTATGAGTAACTTTGGTTGAGTTACACTCTGGTCCCATCTTGTGTGGACTTTCCCTCGGAATTCTTTTGCTAGCGGGACTTCCGAAGGCGGGCCCTCGCAGTGTGGTGACAGAGCATTTCTATTGGATTTTGGGTCATTACACAAGGGCTCTGGAAATGAGAAGAAAAACAAAACAACTAAGAGAGAAAACAAAGCATCAAATGCAGCCAAGCCTTTTTCATTCTTATTTCTCAATGCTATATATATGAAGCCCTAGAAACCCTAAATACTCAATGAACGGTCAAATGCAGAGGAGAGGGAGAGAGAGTGGGAGGAGGGGTAAGTGGGAGACAAGCCCACACCACAAAAGATGCACTCCATCTTCTTTAATTATTCTTGATATTTTACTCTTGTGTTTAGTTTTGATGATGAAAAATATCAAATAATTTTATACTCAATCAAAGTATATGACTTGGAAACAAAAATCAATTTCAAGTGCTTTGTTAAAATAAAAACCAAATGATCTATAATTTTCTATAGATGGAGATTTGCACAAACAAGTATTAAGATTTAAAAGAATCTCCTAAATGATTTTCATAAATTGATTTTGAACTATTGGATAAATGAAGTAAAACATTTTCAAAAGCAAAAGACCATGCATACTCTTTATGAATTGATATTTTTGTCTTTGACATGATTTTTAATGATGAAATTCAGTTATATTTTATGAAGGAATTATTTTATTAATTTTTATTAATTTAGTACTCTAAATTTCTTTTTTATGATTTATTAAACATCAAAATAAAAATTAATCACACAATTAAAATGTCAAAAATATTGTTATAAATTTCTTGATGACATTTGAAATGTTATGTTTCTATTTGATCAAATTTATTGAATAAAAATTAAATCCAATGCCAAAATATCTTGTGATAAATTTTTAAAAATTATTATTAAATAAAAATTAATATCATGTGATAAATTTGTATTTGAAATATTATGATTTTTATTTGATTAAAAATGCTCCAAAAAATTACTTTTCAAAGAGTTTAAAAAGAAAACCAGCTTACTGCCCCCAAGATTCAAACCCAAGCCACTAACAAGCCTAACCTTTAGGTGTAAGCAAGGAACCACTCCAACTGAAGCATCTTTGTTTCTTTATGTGCGCAAACTAATATATATATATCTATATAACAATTTGTCGACTAAATGCTTTGAATCTGTCAACTAATTCATTGATCTGTCGACTATCTCACATGCATCTGTCGACTAACTCCTTGGTTTTGTCGACTAACAGAATCAATAAAATGATTATGTCGAAAGATAGTATCAATTTGTCGACTAAGTCTAGTATTATTGCCTGAATCTGTCGACTAATTCGTTTCTTTTGTCGACAGTTTGTTTCGCAGAAAGCTTTTAATGGCTAGTTTTTTGGTTGAAGCTTGTAGGATGCCTATAAATACAAGTCAAGGATGATCTAAAAGAGGCTAATGGATGGGAATTAAGTAAAGTGAGCTTGCAAAATTTATTCATCTTCTCAATTGTGCTTGAGCTTTATTTTTCTCTCAAAAAGGATTTGTGTATCATATTGTCAAATTAGTTTCAAGCCTTTGTATCTTATTTTGAGAGACATTGTAACTAAGAGTGTATACTCTTAAAACCTTTCTATAAACACTTATTGCATTTCCTAGCTTGTGTAGCTAGAGGGCCTACTTTTGTAAGTAGGAGTTTGATTTTCTAACAAGTGTGCTAGAGGGCCTACCTTAAGTGTAGAAGGTTGTATAGTCTTGGACTAGAGGGCCTACTTGGGATCAAGTAGGAGGTTTTAGTGAATTGGTTTAAAATGCTCAGTGAGGAGTTAAGATAGTGGATTAAGCTTGTTTTGAGCCGAACTACTATAAATCCTTTATGTCTTTTATCTTTCTTATTTTATATTCTTTAAGCTTTGCATTTATTATTTTATATGTTTTATGTTTTAAATCATTAAAACCTCATTTGGATAAAAAAGTTTACAAGTTCTATCATAATTTTAAAATTACCCAATTTATCCCCCTCTTGGGTGTGTGCCATAATATTTCAAACCTATCAATTCTCCCACTGTCTTCCTTGCCACTTGCCATGAATTCGAAGTAGAATCGAGAAATAGGTCTTGAGATTCACGATCTGTAAAACCTGATATTACACGGTGATGGAAAATATATAATTTTCAATGATTTTGAAGGACCTTGGGTGGTCCAGAGAGACCAAGAAATTGGTTTCGAGTAATTAATTAATAAACTTTTCCGAATCGAAGGCAAGGGATGCCTTAGGACTTGGATTTCCATTGAAGAGTGTAATACTCGGGAAATCCTTAAGGATATAAATGGTATTTTATGAAGGGCATAAGTAGAATAATAGAAAGAAAAAGGCTATAGGGTACACTATCATAGTTTTAAGAGACCAAATTGACCGAAGGGAGTTCCCCAGACCCTAGATAGCCAAGGAAAATGGAATGGTATCAATGAGTGATTCGAGTTATGATTTTAGGCGATGAAAGAAGTTGGATCGAGAACAGTTTTCGGTACAACTGTCGACCGGGCTGAGAAAACTGAATCAACTTAGGGAATATCCGAAAAGTCAATGGAGTGTCTTGAGGACTTAGATTTTGTATATGAAATTGTTGGAAATGTATGCCCTAAAGACACGTTTTGTTTAATTTATGGTAATGATGTTTCTTTTATTCAGTTTATGGCACATATATTATTTGCATTTAATTGTTGGAAAGGTGTCCATGCTATTAAGTAAGTGATTCATGTGATGGGTCGTTCTTCACAGTTAGGCATGAATCATGGGTACTTAATAAGCAAGAAAATATTACTCTTGATCTTTTGATAGAACTGGGCATTCTATCATGATAAGATCATTGTACAATAGATCCTAATGGAGGATGGCTTGCCTTAGCCAGTAAACAGTCCGTTTACTCTAATTGTACAAGCGCATTTGGAATGCGTAGAGTGGACCTGTGATAGAAGCTAATGACAAAGTACTAATTATCATGGAGCTAGTCTATCACTGCTACTACGTGGACGAGTACTCTAATACTTGAGTATTAGTTGGTGGTCTAGTGAACCTAGAGCTATATTCTTAGATTCATTGTAGGTGAGGTCTATCAAAGATCAATATCCTTTTGAGTTGGGAGTATGGTTTCTAATTAGCTAAGACAGACTAATACAAGATAGTTTCTGTGATTCACCCCCTTGTGATTGTCCAAGAATAATCGAATAATCCAGGGCCCTGGGAACGTGACTTAAGAGTGTGTGCTTCTGGGTAGCTCCCAGTGATAAGCAAGTACATTCGAGTAGTCATGGATTATTGGACTAGTGATCTAAGGATGGTAGAAGTCATTTAGAAAGGTGTTAGTACATTATTCCTTTCTAAATGATGGGTGTTACGCAGAGGGGTATTTTCGTCATTACACTAGTAGGTCAAAGACATGGCATATGCAAAATTATTCGTGGGGTCAGTGTTACCATATGGTGATAATTGGAACACTTAGAATGACAAAATATAGCTACTAGGTAGCAGGGATATTTTGGTCATTTTAGTAGCCGTGAATAATTTGTCTTTTGGTCCCCGGGGTAGCTCGATGTAACTCATGTATTTTTTAATACATTTGGCTTGTTGGATGAATCACATTGAGAGAGAATTATTTTATTCAGAATGGTCCATTGGGCTAGAGTAAAATAATAGTTCATTAGGGTTTTTAATTAATTAATTGGGCTAACCCAATTAGAAAATTAATTAAAAGATCTTTGCCCATTAGGGTTTGGCCTACTAGGGTTTTAACCCTAGGGTTCTCCCTATATATATCTCTCTTTAGTTGTTTTTTCATCTAAGTCGTTTTTCATTCTTCTTCACCGAAGAGAGGCCACGAGTTCGAGTCATACTCCGGAAGATCGAAAGGGGGCGTTTGAGTTCTGATGCGACGGAGCCGAAGGCTAGCAGGACAGCCGTCGTCTCCTCCACGCGAAGAAGCTCCCATCGCTCCATTCCGTCCGGTAATCCGCCATAAAAGTAAGTCTCCTAGACTCTAACCAATACGAGGATCGTTTTTATTTTAAAACGCTTCCGTTGCATGCTTTTGATCCTCGTTCATGATCCTTCAGAAATAACCCTTGAGAAATTTTGGGTTGAAACAAATGGATTTAAGGTCAAAACGATCAACTAGGCCTAAGTGTAATTTTCTAATTCTGCCCGAGGGAGGGTAAAATGATAATTTTTCAAGAATTTCGAGAATAAAATGAGAAGTACTAAACTTGTGGGTCTTTGTGGTATTGTTAGAAAGATCAGGGGGTTAAGGGAAAGAGCAGAAATGTCATTTGAAGAAAATAGGGGGTCAAAGTGTAATAAATGAAAGTTACAATGTGAACGCACCAGGGAAGTCGGCCGCCGCCTTCCACCGCACTTGGCTGCCGTTTTCGGCAATGCGGCGGCTAAGGGATGGCTGGGGAAGGTGGTATACGGCATGGGGAGGTGTTGGGTGGTGTCCATTGGCCGAAATTGGTCAAGATGTGACCGGAATTGATGGCGGAAGTGACCGAAAATATGGCTAAGATTTTCGAAGGTTTATCCTCATGATTTAGGGCTATTTGAGTGTGTTAAAGGCTAGATCTGGTGCCTAAGGGATAAGATCAACTAAGATTTGGTGATTTTCGGCTGAGAAAACAGGTATAAATAGAAGCAAAGTGGCTGAGGGTTTTCAAAATTTGGAGCTTCAAATCAGATGGGTTAGAGGTAGAATCGAAGAGCGTGGTTAGAGGGCTTTTGACTCTTGCATCAAGGAGAGAGGATCTGGAGCGTTTGGTGAGGTTTGGTGTGCGTTTGGAGGCTGGTCGAAGCCTGGTCGAAAATGCGAGGTGGTGCACCACGCCGCACCTACAACTGGCCTTCCGATGGCCTTTTCGGTGTCCTTTCGGCAGGAGATTAGCGGCGTTGGGATCGATTGGTCAAGGGCTTCAAGGGGGTGGCCTTGGTTTTTCTGACACTGACACCCACACTTGGGTTTCCAGTTTCTCTTACTCGACTTGTATACCCCCCTATGGGTATATCATCTCAACCCAGGGTATTTTCTCATTGTTAGAGCAGGAATATCCGAGCATACTCGCAAAGCCATCCCAGGTCTCAACGCCTTGACTCCATCCCTTGGGGTCCTTAGACCACATGACTAACTTTCAAGGCCATCGATTCAATCTCACATCAAAATCTCAAAATTTCAAACCAACTGGTCTCGACCCCTACTCAGCAGTTCGGACATTCCGACTTACATCCAAATCATGCCAGACAATCCCCGACTCAAATCTCTGGCAATCGTTCACATCAGTCACTTAATCGACCATACATAACATTCCAACACGTTAGCCTTCCCCACTCATATAGCTAGCCATGCTCTGATACCAATTGTAACGACTCGCTCCCACTTACGAGCGCCACCGGTAAATAATCGACCAGATTACTCATCCGATGAATCACAACTGAAGGGTTGGACTATGTTTCAACAGGAAACGCCCTAGGTGGGAACTAGGGTTCGTCCTTCCCTTCGCTCCACTCAGGAATCGGTCCCAACTCAAACAAGAAAACGTAGTGGACTGAGATCTGAAACCCGATTGAGCTTCACCTCTCTTTTACTCGCCTCATAGCAAGCCAAAGGTGACCCAGGCACAAAGCTAGCATAACAAATACTTCGCTGAGTATTAGGGATTTATGAGAACATACCTCGCTGATCTATACTCGATCCGAACTTGGGTTCAACCACTAAAGCCACATATACAGCATGCAGACTCACAATCATCTACCACACTATTTTGATTTCAAAACCTAGATACCTCTAGCTCTCAATAATGCTTACATTCAAACACATGAATACATATAAGAAAACACAGGAGAATACACATCCACACATATCAGGCAACAACGCTAGTTGCCACAACAGTCTCCTGGCACCATCCCAGCTTGCATTTGGTCTTGCATCATCTACAACATGAGGTAAAACCTTATGAGTCATAAAGACTCAGTAAGGGTCCAATGCATGCAAATATGAATATAACCATATTTATGTATGCCAAATACATGCAAATGAGGCTAGACCCATTCATCCTCACAACCCACCAAGGTTTGAGGCATCAACCAATCAGCCCCCACAACGCTAGTCCTCCATATGGCCATAGGTTCACTAGATCTCACATCACGCAAGTGATAACCACTACATGCAAATGCAACATAAAAACATTATCAAACATATTTATCAACTTGCAAGGCCACCTCCACATGGGGCCATCCTTTACCTGGCTTGAAGCCTCATCTCTGCCTCGGTGAGAACTTCAATCCAAACTCCGAGCTCTTCTAGGATCACTGCCTTCTCGATCGAACCTAGATACCAATCACACAAAACCCCCACAATATCAAACATTAAACAATGCCTTTGCCTTTGCTTACTTCGCAAAATCACTCATCAACACTATCTCCAAACAACACCAACCACGGCATAAACCAGCCATCAATAATTTCCAAACAACCCTGACCCAGGGTTTAATCCAACAAATAATTATTCTACATTAACTCCCTTAATGCAAATAATTTGGGAAGAAAATATTAATTTACCTCGACTGATCTGGGGGGAAATCCGGCCAAACACCCACACTGCCTTGCCTCCATGACTGCTATCTCAAGCCTAAAATCCCATTTTCGAGCCTCCAGCACGCTCATCGAGTCTCAAAATAATTTTTGAAATTTTTTGCTATTTTTCCCTATTTTCCTTCATTTTCTTTTTTCTTTCTTTTCTTTTCTTTCTTCCCCTTCCTTTCTTCCCGCGCGTGACTTGCTCCTGTTCACCTTTTTCTTCGCGCCCGTCTGCGTGCACCACTGGCCTCCGCTGCCTGACCTCCACCGACTACCGCTGGGGGCAGCCTCGCCACCGCCGGTGGCCTCCAGCACCGCCGCGAGCTTCTCGTGCCCGCACGCACAGTAGCGTTGCAACCGCCATAGCTGAACATAGAAGCTCTAGCCCATCCTCGTGCCCGTCAGTTGTAACACGTTGCAACCTCGCCAGCCGCCTCTGTGCATCCTTGCGCCTCCGCCAGTTGCTGGCTGCTTGGATCGGTCCCTACCTCTGCCCGACGGCCATGGCAGCCCTCTGGCCATCGAGCTCTCTCTCTCTCTAGCGAGCTCTCTCACACTCTCGTGATCTCTCAAGCTTCGGCTCTCGGCCACGAGCTCTCGGCCGAAATGCTTCATTCTTCCTCCCTCTCTAATTTTTGAAACAATAAAGGCAACACTTAGGAAGCTTCCTCACGCGCACACACCCATTTATACATGTATATATATATATCACAAATTAAGCCCCATATATCTCATAATTCCACTTAAGGGATTAATAATTGCACTTGGGATTTTTTTATAATTACACTTGGACCCTCCAAGTTTTAATTAAAACCATCAAGCTTCACAATTCCTTAATTTTCTAAAAATTAAGGATCGGTATTTACTCAAAAATACCGATTTTTCCCCTGGGCTGCACGAAACCTTTATTCCATCCGAAAACACTTAAGGGTTGCCTTATTCTCAAAATCGGACCACCTCTAGGGTGCCCTCAGCTTCCCGAAGGTCCCTTGTAACCATTTGAGACTGGCACCCATTCGGGCTTATATTGAAATTATTCCAAAAATTATTCCCAATCGGACTGGTTCCAATGTCATTATTCTCATCTTGAGACGCTCACTAATCTCTTGCCCTCTTCCTTGGACATCCAAGTCCCGAGGCACTCCCTGCCGCCAATTTGATAATTTTATTAATTAATTTCTCGAGATTGACCCTTGGGCTTTTCGGGCCACCTGAGGTCATTTCAAAATAATAAAAAATTATTTATTTTCAATACCGTGTAATATGGTGTATTACATTCCACCCCCTTAAGAATTTTGTTCTCGAAATTCACTTTACCTTACTCTTCTGCCCAAGACAATCACATTCTCAGGCTACTCTCTGAATTCCCTGCTCGAGAATCTCGTAGCCAAATCATTTCTCAACTTTACCTCAGGTTATTCCCTCCCCAAGGCTTCGCTTAGGCTTTTGGGTCCTCCGACTCTCGAGGACATTCATCAACCAAATACAGCTTTGGCCTCCTGCCAAACCATACCACTGGTCGCTGGTCATGCTTACTGCAACTATGTCCATCTCCAGATGGATTTTCTTTGCCTCGAAGGATCGCTTTGCAATCCACTTCCCATTTTCCCATCAATTGAAATAAACTCTCACTAACATTGCATCACTGATCAGTCTACTACGATTTTACGCTGATCACACACGGCAACGTTTCCCACTACCAATCACATATGGCTACGATTTTACGCTGGTCAAACCAACAATGTCTTAACACTGATCATCAGCCGCAATGTCTCTTCTAGTGCCCACAAGACACTCTAACACCCATTCCACCATGGTATACCACCATTTATTACAAGCATGCATAGTTTGAGTCGATCCTCATGGCAACCTTTCATTATCGATCAACTAACCATGCTAGCACTACATGGGAAGCAACCATTTGGCCCACCCAGCCAACTTCAACCATTTCATACATGGTCTTCTACCTTGACCAACCGACCCTCATTTATCGATACGGTTATGCATAATCGACATATCCAGCACCATGCCAGGTAATTACATATTTTAACTATACGTGCACTACCCGAGTCCACCTCGAGCTTGGCGATGCACGCACCATTACAATCTCACCTTAAGCTTAACCGTGCTCGGGCCACAACCTTCTCCCAACTAGGAGTTTTTCGCATAAGAACACACAGATACTTTGGCCTTCCTTACTGGCTTATAATACTAGCTATTAGGGGTCCCATACCCATACCAAGGAACTCTTCACTGAGTAACCCCCCTTCAATTCTTCGCCCTATTTCAGCTTTCATAATCATGCTCCATGCTAGGCCTTACCTTGTCTGTTTAAACCCTACCACGAGTCATGGATCCTACCATTACGCTTAAAGGCTGGGAATGAAAGTGAAGCAAGATCGCTATGGGGCAAGCAGCATAGTTCAAAAATTTGAACCTTACCCCGATCCCGACGATTGGATCAACGTCGAAATCAAACAATCACATACATAATAAAGTAAATCTAACCTTTAGATTTTTAAGTCGTTTGCGGATTCAAGCCGTCCAAGTGTCCGGCCTCTAACTTGTGATACGCGGCACGCGTCCATCGGCGAGGAGAGCGGAATGGGAGTGCTAGCTCCTTCTCCTAACAAGGCTTATGAATGGACGGGAAAAGAATCGATTTTCAACTCTTGAAAACCAACAAAAATAGTAGGCTTAATTTGGGCATCCCATAAAGGACTATTTATATAGAAGCAACCTCATAGGGTTTCCCAAACCCTAATGGACATGGATTGGGCTAGCCCATTAATCCTAGTCCAACTAAAAATTAAAGTGGCCCAAATCCATTTATAAAATATTTGGCCCAAATCTAATTCAAGCCCAAATATTTAATATTTAATATTTGGCCCAAATCTAATTTAGTCCAAATATAATATTTATTATTTAATATTTGACCCAAATCTAATTTAGCCTAAAAATTTAATTTAATTTAATATTTGGCCCAAATACTTTATTTAGCCCAAGTATTAAATTAAGCCCAAATTATTAAATTAGAAACTTCTTTCTAATTTAATCAATTGTTATTTTAGGAAACTCTTTCCTTTATGATGACCCCTCGTCACATCGACGTCATTACGTCTGTTTGTTCTTTTCCCGTGAGAACCTATGACGGCACTACTTCTTGCCGAAGTGTCCCACTTAACCATACGTCCACTTTCCTGGTTTAAGCCAGGGACCGTGCTTATTGCGTATGACTCATTAGGCTCCCGAATATGTTGGCAATGTGTCGGTACGAACACATAAGACAAGATTGGCCTCTAGTAAGGCATCATGCCTACCCAATTATTCAGAAGGATTCATAATCCGTAAATAACCTTTCACGAGCATGGTTACCGTGTAATTCAATCCTCTCATAAATGTATCCTATGTGATCTCAAGTTGGCAATGTGTTGCTTGATTATGATCACATAAGTCTTTCTTCGGTTATTCAGATATCTTCACTTAATAGAAAGTGAATCAATAACTCCTTATTGATCTCTTTTTCACCATGGCCATGGATTTAAATTGAATATCCACCGAAGGCGCCTTAGACACATCATCCTCTATCAAGGGATAGACGAGTCCCATCTTGGTTATGCACCCATCTCTATAAGCCTCACGATATGCCCAACAATCGCCCACATGCAGCCTTTATCTAGGCCCATCGAAACGATGTCAAAGCATATCGGTCTTCTTACGAGATGACCGTGACAACCTCAGGTCCAAGGATTAGTTACACCCATCTCGTATGAGAATTCCATCAACATATAACCAAAATGGATTCTCATGGCGAGTCATGTCCAGTGACACGTTCTCCAACATTAGTCACCTATGTACTTGTCTAGGCATCCCCATGCCTATGGGTGTGAGACCCCCATTGCTATCACATAGCAAAAACATAGCACATACAAGTCTTACCGCAATTGTCAATGTCCATTCTTGACATTGCTACGACTTGGGACATTTAATGATGTCGAGAAACTGTGATGCATCATCTCACATCTTTATAGATTAATCATAGTATACATCATATGGACTTCTATCTAGTTTCATCCGATCATTACATTAATAACAAGAAACTAATAGAACGACTTTTTGTAGAATTAAATAACTCTTTATTCAATATGAAATATGATTACAAATGTTAGTGTATAATTTGCCCAATCTGATTGGGTCTAGAGCACCTACACTAACAATCTCCCACTTGCACTAGAGTCAATCACTCATGTATCTCATACCTGATGATCGAACATGACTTTCATGTTTCTCCTAGGACAGAGCTTTAGTTAAGGGATCTGCGACGTTGTCGTCCGTTGGTACTTTCTCTATACGCATGTCACCCTGACTGATAACTTCTCTTATTAGATGGTTACGCCACAATACATGTTTGGTCTGTTGATGAGACCGTGGTTCCTTCGCTTACGCGATGGCTCCATTGTTGTCACAATACACTGTTATTGGATCAACAATGCTGGGCACCACTCCAAGGTATGTTCTCCTTCTCCATATACCAAGAACATCTCTTTAGTCCTTCTCAAGTACTTAAGGATGTTCTTCACTGCAATCCAGTGTTTCTCACCTAGATCAGCTTGATATCTACTACATATGCTCAAAGCATATGCGACATCAAGCCTCGTACATAACATGACATACATGATTAAGCCAATGGCTGAAGCATATGGTGCTCGACTCATTTTATCTCTTTCATCTTATGTCTTCGGACACATAGCCTTGGAAAGATGTATTCCACGTGACATGGGAAGATTCCCCCTCTTAGAATCTTCCATGCTAAACCTCTTTAGCACCTTGTCAATGTACGTGCTTTGGGAGAGTCCTAGCAACCTCCTGGATCTATCTCTATAGATCCTTATTCCCAGAATATAGGTTGCTTCTCCCAAATCATTCATGGAGAAATTTTCTAAAAGCCATTTTTTAACTGATTGCAACATGGGAACATCATTCCATACTCGGTTAGTGTACATGGAATCCATTTCAGATTTCATGGCATCAAGCCATTTCCTAGAGTCAATGTCAGACATTGCTTTGTTATAGGTATTTGGTTCGTCATTCTCAACCAGAAGCACATCTCCAAGTGTCGAGATGAGAAATCCATATCTCTCAGGCTCATGACGAACTCTCGTTGACCTACGAAGTCCTTGTGTGGAAGATTGAGGAATTGACACAACATCTTGTGTCTGATCTTCCTCGGGTTCCTGGAGGGGAGTATCTGTTAGTGTAGGTGCTCTAGACCCAATCAGATTGGGCATGTTGTACACTGACAATTATAATCATGTTTATTATTTGAATAAGGAGTTGTTCAAATTTACAAGAAGTCATTCTATTAGTTTCTTGTTATTATTGTAATAACCGAATGAAACTAGATAGAAGTGCATATGATGTATACTGTGATTAATCTATAAAGATGTGAGATGATGCATCACAGTTTCTAGACATCATTAAACGTCCCAAGTCGTAGCAATGTCAATAATGGACATTGACAATTGCGGTAAGACTTGTATGTGCTATGTTTTTGCTATGTGATAGTAATGGGGGTCTCACACCCATAGGCATAAGGATGTCTAGAAAAGTACATAGGTGACCAATGTTGTAGAACATGTCACTGGACATGACTCGCCATGAGAATCCATTTTGGTTATAAGCCCACTTAAGATTTTAATTAAATTAGAATTAATGGGCTAGCCCAATCTATTAGGGTTTTAGAAACCCTAGGATATTTCCTTATAAATATCCTTTTATGGGTTGCCCAAAACGTATTGCCATTCACTCTTCCCGTTTCTTTTGGCATCAATGCGAAACGAGGGCGTTCTTTTTTCGTCCATACACAAGCCGCGCAAAGGAGAAGGAGCTAGCACTTTTATTCCGCTCTCCTTGTCAATGGACGCGTGCCGCGTATCACGAGTTAGAGGCTGGACGCTTAGAGGACTCGAATCCGTGAACGACTCGATAATCTAAGGGTTAGATTTATTTATTTGTTTGTGAATGATTTGATTTCGACGTTGATCCAATCGCCGGGATCGGGGTAAGGTTCAAAAATTTTGAACTACGCTGCTTGCCCCGTAGCGATCATGCTTTACTTTCAGTATCTGTTTGTGGATCACCTCAAATCTCATCGAGTTTAACATTCCTCCCACTAACCACAGCATCTAAGAATTCATTCTCAAGGAATACCGCATGCTTGGCAACAAACACCTTTTGTTCCTATGGGTGGTAAAAGTAATATCCATTTGTTTCTTTTGGATATCCCACAAACAAACATCTCATTGATTTGGGTTCTAGCTTATTACTATCAACACGCTTGACATAAGCTTCACAACCCCAAATCTTAAGGAAAGATAAACTTGGCTTCTTTCCTTTCCATATCTCATATGGAGTCTGAGTAACTGATTTACTTGGAACCCTATTCAAAATAAAGATCGCGGTGAGGAGTGCGTATCCCCAAAATGAAATGGGGAGTTCAGTGCGACTCATCATGGATTGAGCCATGTCCAACAAGGTCCTATTCCTCCTCTCAGACACATCATTCATCTCTGGTGTTCCAGGTGGAGTCCATTGTGAGAGAATCCCATTCTGCTTTAAATGATCTAGAAACTCACTATTCAAGTATTCACCACCTCGATTTGATCGAAGTACTTTGATGCTTTTTTCAGTTTGTTTCTCTACTTCAAATCTGAATTCCTTGATCTTTTCAAAAGCTTCAGATTTGTGTCTCATGAGATACACATAACCAAAACGTGATCTATCATCAGTAAAGGTTATGAAGTAGACATACTCACCTCAAGCCTGGGTGGACATGGGCCCACACACATCAGTGTGCACAAGCTTTAGCACTTCTGTGGCCCTCTCTCCCTTTCCTTTAAAAGGAGACTTAGTCATCTTGCCAAGTAAACAAGATTCGCAAGCACCATATGATTCATAATCAAATTTTCTAAGGTATCCATTTTTATACATATTGGATATGCGAGTCTCATTTATATGGCCAAGGCGACAATGCCATAAATAAGTGCTATTTAAATCACCTGATTTCAGTCGCTTAACATTTATGTTATTAACAGGAGTATCAACATCAAGAACATACAAACCGTTACATAATGTTGCTTTATCATAAAACAACTCATTTTTATAAAATGAACAACTATTGTTCTTAAATAAAAATGAAAATCCATCTTTGTCCAAACAAGAAATAGAAATAATATTTCTAGTCAAACTAGGAATAAAGTAACAGTTATGTAAATCTAACACAAGCCTAGAGGGCAATGTCAATGAAAAAGTCCCTACAACTAATGGAACAACTCTTGATCCATTGCCAACACGTAGGTCCACCTCTCCTGGAGTCAATCGTCTCGTACCTCTAAGCCCTTGCACAGAAGTGCAAATGTGAGCACCAGATCTAGTATCTAATACCCATGTGGACTGATCAGAAGTAGATAAATTAACTTCAATAACATAAATACTTGAAGTACTCGAAGTAGAACTCTTCTTCTTCTGCACCTCTGCAAGGTATTCCTTACAGTTCTGTTTCCAATAGCCCGGCTTGTTACAGTGGAAACAGACTGCATCCTCCTTGCCCTTACGAGCTTTGGTCTTCTGGACTCCTCCAGATGGCGCTGTGGAAGAACTCTTCTTCTATTTGGCTTTATTACTTGTAGGCTTGCCCTTGCGCCCCTTGGGACCTCCAACAAAGAGAACACTTCCCTTAGCCTTCTTGTTTATCTCGGGCTCAGCCTCCCGCAACATGGGCAGTAACTCTCCAAGAGTTTTATCCATATTCATCATATTGAAATTCATGATGAACTGTCCATAACAATCAGGAAGGGACTGTAGCACAAAATCAAGGGTAAGTTCTGCATCCATACCCACACCAAGCTCTGACAATCTGTCAATATAGCCTATCATCTCAGTGACATGCTTTTCAACAGATGATCCCTCAGCCATACGGCACCTGAAGAGCTTTTTGGCAACGTCATAATGTTTATGCCTAGTTCGCTCCTCATAGAGATCCTTGACCCTAGCCATGATCCTTGAGCCTTTGGTCCTTTACCATAACAAGCTAACATGATTAAACCCCTACTCTTATAGCGGTCTTCTAGCCAAATTCACTCGCCCAGCTTCAATTTCATTGGGACTTTTCAAATCCCACCCTTTCTTGACAGGGCCTCTTACTCTAGAGGCATGAAACTTTTCGGCCATCTTAAATCAGGTTCATTCTCAATTTGCAATAGACACTTGACTTAAACCATGCATAATAGCTCCCCCTGTCCACCTTGACAAGGACAATACCATGACAACAATGAATTTCCTTCCACGATTGTTGCATCCTAACTCTCACAGGTTAACTTGACCCATACAACCCTAATCTTGGATTAGCATTTCTCTACCATCTTGCCATTTCCCAGATGGCTTACTAATCCCCTGAAAACTCTGGCTTCTCCCGGATTCTTCTCATATCTTTTGATTCAATCAGCTCACATCACTCGGTGAGCAACCACATTGGCTCTAATACCACCCTCATCGGCTAGGACAACCTCCTGCCACATCCAGCCGCAACCATGACTCTAGAGCCCCCTACGACACTGACCAACTACTTTCACGACACCGCACGACTATGGTTAGCCGCCGCTCGCCACTGCCGCTATCACCAATTGGCGCCTTTGGTCGCAATCGGTTACCCTTAACCGATCACCAACTGACTCCACTAGTTGCTTTCTTTCACACCCATTAACCTCTAACCACGAGGCTAAATCTTATCAATTGCCCCCATACCAAGGCATCCCCCTAGCTGTATTACTCACAACTATTAGGTGATTTCATCACCTAAAAATCTCGTCCCACTAACTCTTCCTTCAAGCTCTCGTCACCCATTGGCGACATCTTAAATTCGCCCTCATCTTCCATCTAACCAACTCGATTAGCTCTAGCCGGATCGCCTGACTCACAACCAACACAACCTTCCTCCAGGCACTACACTTGCAATCATCGACTATTGCCTCGATTTAAGCTCCACCCACTGGAAATCACCCATGCTACTCCTGTGGAACCCACACTTCCACTCGATGCCGTAGAACTCACATTCCTACTCAGGCACTTGTCATCACGTTGGCTTTCCTCGGGTGATCCATCCTGATAGAGTTGTAGTGCATTAGGAAGTTCATCTAGTGCTGTTGCCCCAGGCTCAACCTTTCTTGGGTGAGCCTCTTAAGTTCTACCCAGGCTACATTTCAGCTCTACCATCTGTACCCCTCATTATGGAGTAACACTCATTCAAGCGGCATAATTCTGCCCTGACCAACCATTTTTTATCACCTTGGATCTCTTTCTCAAAATTTGCCTGGTCTAGCCACCAGGACCTGCTGAACCTTTATGTACACGGCAATTAACAAGGCTTTACATCACAGTCCTCGAGCCTCACGCTCCCATCATTGCCATTAGGTGCTACCACCTGGCAACTGATCCTGTGTCATCAATCGGAAATCCATCCAGTGCTACATGAGGATACTTCCTCATTTTCGCATCGACACATCAGGACTAACACTAGATTGTGCAATTGCGAGCCTTTATGGATTTTGAACTGTGCCTTATCCACTTGTTCAGCCTGCCACAACTCACATCACAGGATTAGAGATCCTCATACTTGAAACTTTTGCACGCTTCAATAATCCCATCTCATGGTTGGCTTCCACCTTGTAAGTCTCGCCCTCCACGGCACTTATGTAACATTCTAAAGCCATTTACTGACTCCATGACTGCTACGCTACCCTGCACATTTATTTATCAAAACAACAACCAAATTTATCAAACATTAATCCTTTTGTTAAAGCAGGTATAGGGCGATTATACTCGCCAGTGTGCGAGTGTGCGTGTAGTACAATTTTAAATTTATAATTCGGTGAGTTCGAGTCGGTTCACAGGGAGATTATTTTGGATGAAAACAGAAATCACTGAATATTTGATTTTAAGAGGTGATTAAGATAATCTAAAGGAAATGATTAAAACTAAATTAACAATGAGTTTAAGTAGCTTGGGTCAAGACAATTTCAGTGTCAAAACCAATTAATTCCCAACTTAATAGAAAAGATCAATAATATTCATCTGAATTAAGTTTTGCAGATCTATGAGTAATTTTAGTTCAAGATAATGATAATTCTTGTTTAAGCAATCTCCATACATGGCATGGAAATTCTAAGTCAAGCAATTATCATAAATTGAATTATATCCCACAGATAGAATTTATAGGTACAGATTAATCATTTGGGCTTGGGTATGAAAACATTTCCAGGTCTAGCAATCTCCATACGTGGCATGGAAACTCTAAGTTAGGCTTATGCTCCAATCCAAACTCAAAGATACACTATACGCACACTGCTCAAATTAAATCAGATTAATATTACACAATTGAAGCGCAGCTTTCTTTGGGAATCATTGGCGTTGGACACTGTCCTTGCCTTAACCCAAGATCGGATTTAGCTACTCATCTTCATTTTTAAAATAAATTGGCAGGAATTTAAATGACGGGAATTAAAAGACAGTATTTAAAAGACTATTTTTTAACCGACCATATAGGCGGTTTATAATGAAAAGACAAGAATTGAAAGACTATTTTTTAACCGACCATATAGGCGGTTTATAATGAAAAGACAAGAATTGAAAGACTATTTTTTAACCGACCATATAGGCGGTTTATAATGAAAAGACAAGAATTGAAAGACTATTTTTTAACCGACCATATAGGCGGTATATAATGAAAAGACAATATTTAAAGACAATATTCAACCGACCATATAGGCCGTATATAATAAAAAGATAATATGAATAACATAATACAACTATATGGAAACAAAGGTTGAAGATTTAAGAGAGAAATTCTAAGAACGAAATCATATTGAAACTAAAGTGAAAATTTTGAGAGAGAAATTTCAAGAACATAACTATACTTTCATTATAGGAAAATTGAATGGTTACAAATGCACCCTAAGTGCTCTATTTATAGGGTAAAAGATGCAATAGAGACCACTCAATTATATAATTTAATAATACAAAATATCTAAAGAAAAATAAAATAACTAATTTAAAAATACAAAGATAAATAAAATATCTAACACATGATGTAAGCGATGATGTCATTCCAACTCATGATGTAAGCAATGATGTCACTCCAACCCATGATGTAAGCGATGATGTCATCAATTTGTGGGACTTGGGCTTTTCATATTTTTGGGCTTGGGCCTTCCTTGTGTTGGGCTTGGGCCTTCCTTGTGTTGGGCTTGGGCTTGGGCCTTCCTTGTGTTGGGCTTGGGCTTGGGCCTTCCTTGTGTTGGGCTTGGGCTTGGGCCTTCCTTGTGTTGGGCTTGGGCCTGGGCTTTCCATGTGTTGGGCTTGGGCTTGGGCTTTCCATGTGTTGGGCTTGGGCCTGGGCTTTCCATATTTATATTATTATATATATATTATATTATTATATATATTATATTTAATTTTTTTATATTTTATATATTTTTATATTAATATTTTTAAACATGCACAAAATTTCAAAATGCATAATAATATTCAATTTAAACCATTTTAAGATCAAAATAAGGGTGAAATTATAATAAAATTTTTACAAAATTGATCACTAATCACACCCCCCAACTTAAACATTGCTAGTCCCATAGCAATTAAACTTTACACTGGCCAGATTTATTCACAATAATCACATGAATATAAAAATTTCAAATTCTAAACGGAAATACATAGAACAGAACAAGCCATCTGTCATACAGTCGAGTATTCTAAATTAGATTTCGGTCAAAGGTTATACAATCTTAGGAATGGCAATTAGGATGATCATTATTCTACTTTATTCCCTCGAAGTTTCGACTTCAAACCTTACTATGGGTTTTCCCTCAAATAAAAAAAATGATTCCTTGGGTGTACACACAAGGGAGCCACCGTTTTAAGAGTAAATGTAAAACAAGTTCAAACTCGGTGTCGTCCCAAATACAAAGAACGTATTTTCATGAAAGAATAGGGAATTTAACATAGCTTCATGACTGGAATAATGCCATAGATAAATAACTTCTGAATTTAAACAGAATTCTTTACTCTGAACTCGAATCCTAAGATCACATGATTTATAGCATCAAGAGGGACCAGACTGGGTTGTAATGGGGCTATGAGGTTAATACGGGTTGTCAAAGAAAAGGGTAAAGTGTGCAAAGGGTGTGTTGGGATTTTTTTTTTTTTTTTTTTTTGACACTAATATCAAATTAAACATATATTTTTTTTCTTCAGCATTTATTTTGAAACACTCGTGCTGAAAAGCTAAGAGAACTTCCATTTTTTCTTTTTTTTCTTTTTTTTTCTTTTCTTTCTCTTTTTTTTTTCTTTTTAATATGAAAGTACCGAGATAGACTGATTCCTAAAAACACACCAGGTTGGATAAACTTCATATGGTTCTAGGTTAGACGAGGGTAATGAAAGGAATTATGCTAAGAACAGCTCAAATGGGCTAGCAAGGGGGTTAATGTGAAGAAAGAAAAAGGTTAATAGGTCCAAATTGAAAGAAATTGATCCCCTATCATGCTTCTATAAAACGATGTTACTCAGTCAACTAATTCAGAGTTTGAAATCAGCCAAATTCATCCGCCATCATACTAGACATTCAAAGCAAATTGATGTTTTGAAGCTATTGAAAATATGAGATCAACAATAAAACGCATTTAGAATAAGTGTTATTTCACTCAGAATTAATGATCATTAGGCTCAAACACTCACTCGGGTAATAGTCTCCACTTCTGTTAAGGGATCATGCAGTGTGCTAATTACCATTGCCTTTGACTTTATGACCGATAAACCAATTTCTAATTATTGAACACCCGATGCATGCAAATCACTTATTCTAATCCCACATATCTACGGTTTCAAATAAGAAATTAATGCATTCATGATTCATACTGCAAATTCAACTGGCTGTCAGTTTATAACTCCAAAGCTTTAGGGATAGCATTATTTAAAGCACGCACAATTTTTTGATTTTTAATAGGAGTAGATAAAAGTAAATAATTCACATAAAATTACAAGCATGCAGTTACAAATTCACAGTTAAACATGGACTAGATAGTTCATAAATATACCTTACTCCCTCCAACTTGAATTGCAGTAATAAAATAGGGTTTGTTAGGAATACCTGTAACTCCACGAGTCTGTAAGTTTACTGTGAACTGCTAAATCTTCAACAAACAAGTGAGAATACCCTACATATATTTTTTATATTTTTTTTTCTTTTTCACATCAAAATAAGAAAAATTCATGCAAGTCATATAATAAAGAGATGCGTCTCAAGAGTACAAAAAGTACTCCTTACTCAGCCATCTTATCATAGACTTGCCTAACAACATTCCATAATCTTTTAGAACAAAACATAAAAAAAATTCATGCAAGTCAAAATAAACAGATGCGTCTCAAGAGTACAGAAAAGTACTCCTTACTCAGCCATCTTATCATAGACTTGCTCTCCTTAGAGGGATAAATCTAAATTAATCGGACCCCTTTTGCGCTTGCTTCCAATTACCTTAGACCAGTCTATCTGAGGCTCGTAAGGATCATGCTGTGGAACATAAGTGTGTAATTTATCTAGTAGCTCCTCAATGGTGAATGCGGAAATGAGAATATTTCTTGCAGAAAGAGAAATGAACTTTTGTTCCACAGCCTGATCAAGAAAAGAGAGCAACCCATCAAAAAAATGGTTAATATTTAAAAGTCCAATGGGTTTGGTATGGAGATTGCTCTTGGCCCAGGAGATTATACAAAAGATTTCTTCAAGTGTACCAAAACCTCCTGGCAAAGCAATGAAGGCGTCTGACTGATAAATCTTACAAGCCATGCGCTCAGACATAGAAGTCGTTCTTATAAGTTGACCTCGTGTGTACCCGGAAATCTGTGGATCAGCCAAAGGGATTGGCATAATACCTACCACATATGATTGCCCAAGATGTGCAGCCTGTGAAACACATCCATTCAATCCACGACTTCCCCCTCCATAGACCAAATTAATTTTTCTCTCTCCCAATTTTATGCCAAGTTCGCTTGCTGCAAGTGTGTAACAAATATCGCTCCCAGGTTGAGAGCCACATAGTACACATATGGTATTGATTCGACGAACTGGCTGGCCTTCCATTTATGTTAGTTCTTTATGTATGCCCTGAAAGTAGAACTGGTTAAAGAGGTTTGGCAATCAAAAGTAACTACATAGAAATTCAACAATAAATAAACATAAACAAAAATCATGCGTATATACAAGTAGTTGTGATTGTGGCTCACATCTTCCTCTGGTTTTACGTCCAGAAACGGCTTAAACACCTTCTATGAAGCGGGGATAGGCTTCCCATCCAATTTTCTTATAGATTGGCAAACAGGGTCAATTATAGTCAGATTCCCAAGACTATAGCGTTGGTGGTCACTTCTAAACTGGGTCCATAAAGCAAGAATTTCTCGTTGCACTATTCCACACGGATGCGTCTCAAGAGTCAATCGGATATCATCCAAAGACTCCTTACTCAGCCCATCCTTTATGAAACAAATTTTATCATCTCGATTTATGGAAGTAAACCCCACAGATTTACATCGTGTGTTACAAGTCCATCGAGCACATTTGTGACAACCATTTAATCTTTTCGCTCTTCTTTTTTTCGAAAAACTACTCTTTCCCAATCCTGGAAAATGCTTAAAACTAGGTGAGGTTTCGCCAAGAAATCGAACTTTTGCTTCAATTAACCAGCGAATATCCTCAGGGATATTTTTATACATCAACATCCGAAGTCTTTCACACCTAGTGGCATAAATCTTTTTTAAATCATTTTGTGGGAGAGATGGATAGTACTTACGAATTTTCAAGAGCTGAAGATTCATTTTGTTTTAAAACAGAACTATAGTAAAAGAAAAGTAAAACAAAATAATGAACCTTACAAAAGGAACGAGAGTACCTGATCGGAGAATAACACAAATGAGAGAAGACTGAGCTCAAAGAAGTGTGGCTTGCCTCATGCAGATACAGGGTCTCTTATAGGGCTGTGGAAGTCACCATTCCAACAACTACACTTGGCTCGAGACGTGCCACAAGTGCAGGGTCACGTCTGGCGTCTCCTTTTTCAACGTTCGGTGTTTCTTTTCAACGTTCCGCGTCTCCTTTTCCTTTATAGGGAAGTGTGTCGTTTCCTTTATAGGGCAGTGTGATTGCTCTGCCCAAAAAAAAAAAATAAATAGTTGTCATCGGCGTTGAGTTTGTCTCCTTCTTATATTTTTATATATATATATATTAAGAAAATAAAGTTTTTATTTTATTATATATTTTTTTAATAATTTTTTTTTGAAGGGGCCTCATAAAATCAAAATCACATATACCACACAAAACAACAATTCCCACCTTACCCCCCAACTTGAATTGCGTATTGTCCTCAATCGACAATAATAGAAAAGATAGAGGATAGACATACCTGGCGGTCATCGATGCATGAATATGTGATGTTTTCTTCACCCTGAATAGCTACAGGGGTTGTTATTAATGTCCTGGACCTAAAGACATCCATTTAACCTAAATGGAAAGGTGGTCTTTTAACGTCAGATTCCCAGACGATACGAAACCTCTTTTACTCATTTAATGGTGGATCCCCTAAATCCACACTTCCTTCGTCTTCCTCATAACTATACTGATAAGGTTTCAACCGATGACCATTGACCTTAAGGCATTGCCCTGACTCTTGATTTTCAATTTCGAAAGCCCCATATTCCGAGATGGACTTGATTATGAAGGGGCCAACCCATCTTGATTTTAATTTTCCTGGGAATAAATGCAATCGAGAATCATACAAAAGTACCTGTTGCCCGATGTAACGACCCGTTAGAGGGCCTAGTATTTATTTAGAATTAGTTAATTAATTATTGAAGTAATTAATTAAGAGGATTTGCCATTTAATTATTTAATATGGCAATTTAGAGATTTTAATTGAGAAAATAGCATTTAATTATATTTAATTATTGTGAAAATTAAATGCAAGGACGTTTTGGTCATTTACGGATTGGATGTTAATATTCAATTAGTAAATAGAATTATTGTGATTAAAGGATTAATGAATCCATCCGTGAGAGGATTGGATTAGAAGACTCCTAGTTAGAATAGGAGAATGAGTTATGGCGTTAGGGCTTCTTAGATCGGTGTATATATATATTTTCATAAGCCATAGTTTCTTAACGCCGCTGAAAGAGAGAAAATCGTGAAGAACAGAGAGTTTGAGAAGCATTGCAGTGTTTAGATTTCCCATTCAATTGTTCGATTCAATCGATCAAAAGGCAAGTTCTTCTCCCTGTAATCCTTTCTTGCGGGAGTTAGTATAGCATTTGTTATCAGTTCATTCAAGTCTTTTCGGTTAACTCTTCAGATTTATGTTACAGTCAGTGCGTATATATATATAGGCACGAGCAGTGAGTTCAAGCTTTGCTCTCGGGAGATTATTGAGTCAATTAAGAAGATCGTAAGGCAAGTATCCTTCCCCTGTAATCCTTTCTTACAGGTCTTGATTGAGTTGATATCATATTTCAGAACTTATATCAGTTCCAGTGCATGTATATATTCATATATGTGCGTTACAGTGAGTTATATCAGATCAGTGCATGTTTATATATGTATTTACATGCTTACAGTGAGTATCAATCAGTTCAGGCATGTTCCTTGCAACGTTTTTCATTAGTTATGATCAGTAAATCATCCCTCAAGTTGTTAATATATCAATTGGGATTGTTCTCCCAAGATTTCTTTTGGAATGGTGTAGTGAAGTTAAGTTTTGATTCAAGATACGATCTCTGTTATCGTAAGTTTTATAGTTGATAAGATTCCAGTCATTCGAATAAGTCTTGTATCATTCGAATGAATTTCAAAGCATTCGAATAAGTTTCAGTGTTATCGTAAGCTTTTCCCTTATAATATTCCAGTCATTCGAATGAATTCTTGGTCATTCGAATGAGTCATGTGTTATCATATCATTCGTATGAATTTTTGAGGTTTTTTGACTGTCATTCGAATGAGCCTTGTTGTCATTCGAATGAGCCCTTGAAGATATGAGTAAGTTGTTGCTTTGTATAGTCTGTCATTCGAATGAGTCTTCTTGTCATTCGAATGATCTTCAAATTGATTCGAATAAGGTTACTGTTGCATTCGAATGAGTCGCATTTTGCCAGTTCAAAAGTTGAAATTTTCCAAAATTCATTCGAATGAATTTGAGAGTCATTCGAATGAGTCCCAGATCAGATCCGAATAGCCTTTGAAAATCATCAGTCATTCGAATGAGCCTTCTGTCATTCGAATGAGTCTCTGTCATTCGAATGAGTTTTCTGCCATTCGAATGAGCTTGCTGAAATCCATTTTTTTCATTCGAATGAGCTGTTTTTCATTCAAATTGCTTCCTTAGACTTTCTCAATCATCCAAATAGTATCAAATGGCATCCAAATAGCTTCCAATAAATTCTTGATTCAAGTATTAAATTTAATATAAATATTCAATTATTCAGATATTGAATTTTTATGCCAAGATATGACAAAATCCAATATGCCATGCCTATACTCAGAAATTTCAGAATATTTGAATCTCCACATTCCTAGTAAAAATCATATACCATGTTTAGCAGTTCATTATGACATGGTCAACATTATTTTGTGAGATTATGTGCATACACATTGTATGAGCATTGAGCATGACTTATGTGGAGCACTACATATCGTGTGCTAGCATTTATATGAGCATTGCATTATGCGCGCCAGGCGGCTTGTCCGCGGGGATCCCACTAGTATCAGTACAATTATATCTCAGTTATGAGTTGCTCGCCTGATGTCGACCAGGGAGCTAGGGGCATATTGCCCAAAGTATGTGCTTACAGTTTTTATGTTTGCAGGACTCAGATCAGTCAGGTATGTGTTACAGTTATGTGGGCCTATGGGCCAAAGTTGCATACCTGCATTTAGTTTACAACTTATGTGCATTTCATCTTATAAATGCCATCCAGTGATTATTATATCTCTCAGTACAAGTTCAGTAAGTATTTTTATCAGTATCGATATTCTTCGATTCAGCTTCAGTTATTCTTTCCAGTTTATTACTTGCTGAGCTTTGTAGCTCACCTTGTACTCTTCACCATTCCAGGTCCTAGTGGGGGAGTACCAGACGTGGGGCCTAGCAGCAGTGTCCAGTAGTGTGTGTACATGGAGCCGCTCAAGACCAAAGATGGCTGGGAGTTATTAGTTGTTAGTTTATTAGTTAGTGCTTGATCAGTTTAGATTTATTTTATTTTCCAGTTTAGGGAATTTCCCTTAGATGCAGTTATGATTTCAGTTTTTGTTGACTCAGAGTCTTATTACAGTTAATCGATATATATACAGTATTGGTATCAGAATTCAGTTATCAGTTAGTTTATTTTATTTTCCCCGTAGCACCTCTTCTCGGGCAGCTCTAGGAGAGGGGGTGTTACAGTATTGGTATCAGAGCAGTGTTTTGAGGAGTCTCCAGTACACACATAGGATGTTGGGTAGAGTTAGGACTTGTGTCCGTCAGTTAGATACGTTAACCCAATTTACAGTATTCTAACCCTAAGTGGTGATACAGGAAGATGAGTAATCAAAGAGGACGACCCCGTACTCGCAGCCAGGCTACTTCTACGCCAGGCGAGGTTCCAGTTCCCACACCAGGCTCACCAGGGCATTCTGGTAGTGACTTACGACAGGGTATGGCCGAGATGCGAGGCATGTTGGCAGGCTTGATGAGGGTAGTTGATACCCTAGTGACGAATCAGGTGAGGCAACCGCAAGTACACCAAGAAGCAGGAGGCAGTGGAGGCGAACCGCTAGTCGCCCCAAGAACTCCAGTTGTAGCGGCAGACACTGGTAGTCAATTATTAAAGGACTTCATGGCGTTCCGACCACCAGCATTTCATGGAGGTACAGATGCAGCAACAGCGGAGAATTGGATGCTATCAATAGAGAAGCATCTCCGATCTATTGGTTGTACGGACGACCGACGAGTTCGACTTAGCACGTTCATGTTCAGAGGTGATGCCGAGAGATGGTGGGAGACTGCCCGCCAGAGGTTTGGTGATCGAGAACCCACATGGGTTGAGTTTCAACAAGTGTTCAACGACGCTTATTGCCCAGCGTGGGTCAAGGAGCAGAAAGTTTATGAGTTCGTGGAGTTGGTACAAGGTACTAATACGGTGGCTCAGTACGAGGCGGAGTTTACAGCATTGTCACGATACGCTCCAGAGTTGGTGTCCAGTGAAGCAAAGAAGGCCGCCAAATTTCAGAGAGGATTGCGTGCGGATATCCGACATGCTTTTGGAGGAGCTCTAAGCGTGGATTATGCCACGGTGGTCCAACGAGCATATGCTATCGAGCGAGATCGCAATGAATGGAGAGCAACACAAGCAGCCAAGAAGGGCACAGGTACATCTCAGGGTTCGTCCAACAATAATAAGAAGAGGAAGTGGACAGCCGGACAAGGAAATAAAACAGAGAATAACCCACAATGTGGTCAATGTGGGAGGAAGCACGGAGGACCGTGCCTAGCTGGAAAGAACGTTTGTTTCAAGTGTGGACAAGAGGGGCATAGAAAGAAAGATTGCCCGAGGAATCAAGCAGCACTTCCCGCGCCAGAGGTCACTTGTTTCAGGTGCGGACAAAAAGGACACACAGCCAACCGGTGTACTCAACCGCCCCAAAATAGAGGTCAGCAGGCGAATCAGAGGCCACCAGCAACTAGAGGGCTAGGAGCAGCACCAATACCAGCGCTACCAGTAGCTCAGCATCCACCGCCCGCAGATAGACAGGTGCAGGGTAGAGTTTATGCCCTTACCACAGCTGAGGCAGAGCAGGGCGACGGGACTATCCAAGGTATTCTATCCCTATATGGTCATGATGTGCGTGCATTATTTGATACTGGTTCTACACATTCTTTTATTGCACTGCGCACAGTATGTTATGTTCCCCATTCCCGGATTTCCTTGCCGTACCACTTGATTGTGTCTACGCCGGGAGATAAGATTATGATAGCTAGAGAAATGTTTGAAAATTGTGAGATCGAGGTCCATGATAAGAAGCTATTGGGAGATTTGGTAATTCTCGATGTTAAGGATTTTGATTTGATCCTTGGCATGGATTGGCTATCACGACATTATGCAAGAGTCGATTGCCGGCGAAAGATTATTGATTTTGAACTACCTCAACAGCCGATTCTTATTTATAGAGGAGTCAAGCCTATGTCTACGATTCCTATGATCTCAGTGATGAAAGTTGAAAAGCTGATGCGTGATGGATGCGAGGCTTATCTAGCCTTTGTAACCACTGACGAAGGAAGCAAGAAGAATTTAACCGAGGTACCAGTAGTACGAGATTTCCAAGAAGTTTTCCCAGATGAGCTACCAGGATTACCTCCTCGGAGAGGATCGGAGTTTACTATCGAATTATTGCCTGGTACGCAGCCTATCTCTAAGGCTCCATATCGGATGGCACCTAATGAGCTAAAGGAGTTGAAGGCCCAATTAGAAGAATTAATAGAGAAGGGTTTTATCCGACCCAGTTCATCCCCGTGGGGCGCACCAGTATTGTTCGTGAGGAAGAAAGATGGATCTTTGAGATTATGTATTGACTATCGTCAATTGAACCAGGTGACAGTGAAGAATAAATACCCCTTACCTCGAGTGGATGACTTGTTAGATCAATTGCGAGGAGCTAAGGTATTCTCGAAGATAGATTTGAGATCGGGATACCATCAGGTGCGAGTTAGAGATGATGATATTCAGAAGACTGCTTTCAGGACTCGCTATGGACACTACGAGTTTGTGGTGATGCCATTCGGGTTGACGAATGCTCCAGCTGTTTTCATGGATTTGATGAATCGAGTTCTACGTGAGTACCTAGATCGATTCATTATTGTCTTCATCGACGATATCCTAGTCTACTCATCTAATGTGGAGGAGCATACAGAGCATCTTACTCTAGTATTACAGAGACTTAAAGAAGAGCAACTGTACGCCAAGTTCAGCAAGTGTGAGTTCTGGCTCACTCAAATTGGATTTCTAGGTCATGTGGTGTCTGGAGATGGTATTTCAGTGGATCCAGACAAGACCAAAGCAGTTATGGATTGGCCGAGACCTACGACAGTGACAGAGATACGTAGTTTTCTGGGTCTTGCAGGCTATTATAGACGATTCATTGAAGGGTTTGCTCGTTTATCTTCCCCTATGACTAAGCTAACAAGAAAAGGAGAAAAGTTTGAATGGAATGACGCGTGTGCACGTGCCTTCCAAGAATTGAAGCGAAAGTTAACTACTGCACCAGTTTTAGCCATTCCAAGGAGTGGAGAGAAATATTCCATTTACAGGGATGCATCCCATTCAGGTTTGGGTTGCGTATTGATGCAAGAAGGTCGAGTTAATGCTTATGCATCCAGACAATTGAAGAAACACGAAGTGAACTACCCTACTCATGATTTGGAGTTGGCAGCGGTAGTATTTGCATTGAAGATATGGCGACACTATTTATATGGTGAGAAAGTTGAAATTTATACAGATCATAAGAGCCTACATTATCTTTTGTCCCAGAAGGAATTGAACATGAGGCAGAGACGTTGGGTCGAGTTATTTAAAGACTTCGACTGTGAGATTCTATATCATCCAGGAAAGGCTAACATAGTAGCCGATGCTTTGAGTCGGCGAGGAGCTTCTATAGCTACGATGATGGTTCAAGAATGGAGGTTATTAGAACAGTTGAGTGTCTTATCTATTTCAACCCCAGAAGATAAACCAGTTGTGAGTTGTGCTTATATGAGAATACAACCCGAGTTATTTGAATTGCTCAAGACACAGCAATCGAAAGATGTGAAGTTAGCACAAATTTTAGCAGATATCGAGAAATTTTCTCCTTTGGGATATACTCTACGGAGTGATGGTATACTTTTATTTCAGGGACGTATTTGTATACCCGATGGTGGAAATCTTAAGCAAGAGATTTTGAATGAAGCACACAAGAGTCGTTACACTATTCATCCAGGTGTTACGAAGATGTACCACGACCTTAAGCGACAGTATTGGTGGAGTGGTATGAAGAAAGATGTAGCCAGTTATATTTCACAATGTTCAGTATGCCAACAAGTTAAAGCGGAACATCAGAAACCCGCAGGTTTATTACTTCCATTACCCATTCCGGAGTGGAAATGGGATAATATTGCTATGGACTTTGTGATGGGTTTACCCAGGACTACTAGAGGCTATGATGCTATATGGGTGATTGTTGATCGTTTAACTAAATCAGCCCATTTCCTTCCTATTAAGAAGACTTATCCATTAAATAGATTTGCGAAAATTTACATTGAGGAGATCGTAAAATTACACGGTGTTCCATACAGCATTGTATCAGATCGAGATCCTCGTTTTACTTCTCATTTTTGGGGAGCTTTGCATGAGGCATTGGGATCTCAGTTGAAGTTCAGCACGACATTTCATCCACAGACAGATGGCCAGTCAGAGAGGACTATTAGGACTCTCGAGGACATGTTGAGAGCTTGCGTTCTAGATTTTCAAGGTAGTTGGGATGAGCATTTACCTTTGGTGGAATTTGCTTACAACAATAGTTTCCATTCAAGTATTGGAATGTCACCATATGAGGCTTTGTATGGGCGACCATGTCGATCGCCGATATGTTGGGAAGAGATTGGAGATAGGGCCTTATTAGGTCCTGAAATTGTTGAACAGACGACAGAAAAGATCCGAGTGATCAAAACAAGAATGAAGACAGCACAAGACAGACAGAAGAGCTATGCAGACAAGCGACGGCGAGACCTTGAGTTTGAGGTAGGCGACCATGTTTGGTTGAGAGTCATGCCTATTAAAGGTGTGCGAAGATTTGGCGTAACAGGAAAGCTTAGTCCCCGTTACGTTGGTCCATTTGAGATTTTGAGACGGATAGGGACCTTGGCATATGAGTTAGCTTTGCCACCTCAGTTGTCCCATATCCACAATGTGTTCCACGTTTCCATGTTGAGGAAGTATGTGCCAGATCCTCAGCATGTGATCGATTTTCAGACTCTTGAAGTGAGAGAAGATGTGTCTTATGAAGAGACGCCTACCAGTATTTTAGAGCGTAAAGAGAAGACTTTGAGGAATCGATCAATTCCTCTTGTGAAAGTTCAATGGCAGCGTCACTCGGCAGAAGAGGCGACGTGGGAGCTAGAAGAAGAGATGAGGCGTCTTTACCCCTCATTGTTTGAGTAACCAGTTGCGAATTTGGAGGACCAAATTCTTTTAAGGAGGGGAGAAATTGTAACGACCCGTTAGAGGGCCTAGTATTTATTTAGAATTAGTTAATTAATTATTGAAGTAATTAATTAAGAGGATTTGCCATTTAATTATTTAATATGGCAATTTAGAGATTTTAATTGAGAAAATAGCATTTAATTATATTTAATTATTGTGAAAATTAAATGCAAGGACGTTTTGGTCATTTACGGATTGGATGTTAATATTCAATTAGTAAATAGAATTATTGTGATTAAAGGATTAATGAATCCATCCGTGAGAGGATTGGATTAGAAGACTCCTAGTTAGAATAGGAGAATGAGTTATGGCGTTAGGGCTTCTTAGATCGGTGTATATATATATTTTCATAAGCCATAGTTTCTTAACGCCGCTGAAAGAGAGAAAATCGTGAAGAACAGAGAGTTTGAGAAGCATTGCAGTGTTTAGATTTCCCATTCAATTGTTCGATTCAATCGATCAAAAGGCAAGTTCTTCTCCCTGTAATCCTTTCTTGCGGGAGTTAGTATAGCATTTGTTATCAGTTCATTCAAGTCTTTTCGGTTAACTCTTCAGATTTATGTTACAGTCAGTGCGTATATATATATAGGCACGAGCAGTGAGTTCAAGCTTTGCTCTCGGGAGATTATTGAGTCAATTAAGAAGATCGTAAGGCAAGTATCCTTCCCCTGTAATCCTTTCTTACAGGTCTTGATTGAGTTGATATCATATTTCAGAACTTATATCAGTTCCAGTGCATGTATATATTCATATATGTGCGTTACAGTGAGTTATATCAGATCAGTGCATGTTTATATATGTATTTACATGCTTACAGTGAGTATCAATCAGTTCAGGCATGTTCCTTGCAACGTTTTTCATTAGTTATGATCAGTAAATCATCCCTCAAGTTGTTAATATATCAATTGGGATTGTTCTCCCAAGATTTCTTTTGGAATGGTGTAGTGAAGTTAAGTTTTGATTCAAGATACGATCTCTGTTATCGTAAGTTTTATAGTTGATAAGATTCCAGTCATTCGAATAAGTCTTGTATCATTCGAATGAATTTCAAAGCATTCGAATAAGTTTCAGTGTTATCGTAAGCTTTTCCCTTATAATATTCCAGTCATTCGAATGAATTCTTGGTCATTCGAATGAGTCATGTGTTATCATATCATTCGTATGAATTTTTGAGGTTTTTTGACTGTCATTCGAATGAGCCTTGTTGTCATTCGAATGAGCCCTTGAAGATATGAGTAAGTTGTTGCTTTGTATAGTCTGTCATTCGAATGAGTCTTCTTGTCATTCGAATGATCTTCAAATTGATTCGAATAAGGTTACTGTTGCATTCGAATGAGTCGCATTTTGCTAGTTCAAAAGTTGAAATTTTCCAAAATTCATTCGAATGAATTTGAGAGTCATTCGAATGAGTCCCAGATCAGATCCGAATAGCCTTTGAAAATCATCAGTCATTCGAATGAGCCTTCTGTCATTCGAATGAGTCTCTGTCATTCGAATGAGTTTTCTGCCATTCGAATGAGCTTGCTGAAATCCATTTTTTTCATTCGAATGAGCTGTTTTTCATTCAAATTGCTTCCTTAGACTTTCTCAATCATCCAAATAGTATCAAATGGCATCCAAATAGCTTCCAATAAATTCTTGATTCAAGTATTAAATTTAATATAAATATTCAATTATTCAGATATTGAATTTTTATGCCAAGATATGACAAAATCCAATATGCCATGCCTATACTCAGAAATTTCAGAATATTTGAATCTCCACATTCCTAGTAAAAATCATATACCATGTTTAGCAGTTCATTATGACATGGTCAACATTATTTTGTGAGATTATGTGCATACACATTGTATGAGCATTGAGCATGACTTATGTGGAGCACTACATATCGTGTGCTAGCATTTATATGAGCATTGCATTATGCGCGCCAGGCGGCTTGTCCGCGGGGATCCCACTAGTATCAGTACAATTATATCTCAGTTATGAGTTGCTCGCCTGATGTCGACCAGGGAGCTAGGGGCATATTGCCCAAAGTATGTGCTTACAGTTTTTATGTTTGCAGGACTCAGATCAGTCAGGTATGTGTTACAGTTATGTGGGCCTATGGGCCAAAGTTGCATACCTGCATTTAGTTTACAACTTATGTGCATTTCATCTTATAAATGCCATCCAGTGATTATTATATCTCTCAGTACAAGTTCAGTAAGTATTTTTATCAGTATCGATATTCTTCGATTCAGCTTCAGTTATTCTTTCCAGTTTATTACTTGCTGAGCTTTGTAGCTCACCTTGTACTCTTCACCATTCCAGGTCCTAGTGGGGGAGTACCAGACGTGGGGCCTAGCAGCAGTGTCCAGTAGTGTGTGTACATGGAGCCGCTCAAGACCAAAGATGGCTGGGAGTTATTAGTTGTTAGTTTATTAGTTAGTGCTTGATCAGTTTAGATTTATTTTATTTTCCAGTTTAGGGAATTTCCCTTAGATGCAGTTATGATTTCAGTTTTTGTTGACTCAGAGTCTTATTACAGTTAATCGATATATATACAGTATTGGTATCAGAATTCAGTTATCAGTTAGTTTATTTTATTTTCCCCAGTAACACCTCTTCTCGGGCAGTTCTAGGAGATGGGGTGTTACACCCGACATGAAAGCTTTTCCTAATGATGCGTCGGTCATGCAACTCTTTCATGCGAAGCTTAGCCAGTCGTGCATTTTCAAATGCATCTTTTCTTATTTCATCAAGCTCATTTAATTGGAGCTTCCTAGAGAAGCCTGCTTCGGTCAAACTTTTGTTGATTCTTTGAATTGCCCAATATGCTCTATGTTCAATTTCCACAGGAAGATGACAAGGTTTACCATACACTAATCTATATGGAGACATTCCCAAGATCGTTTTATATGCAGTCCTATATGCCCAAAGAGCGTCTACTAATCTCAAAGACCAATCTTTGCGATTGGTGGCAACGGTCTTTTCTAAGATATGTTTAATCTCCCTATTAGCTAGCTCAGCCTGACCACTGGTTTGGGGATGGTACGGCGTGGAAATCTTGTGCAACACACCATATTTTTTCATGAGACCTGCCACGACCTTGTTACAAAAATGGGAACCCCCATCACTAATGATCGCTCGTGGCATCCCAAACCGACTAAAAATGTTTTCCCTTAAAAATTTCACCACAATCCTATGGTCATTGCTCCTTGTCGGGATTGCCTCAACCCATTTGGACACATAGTCAACAGCAAGTAAGATATACTCATGCCCAAACGAACTAACAAATGGACCCATAAAGTCTATACCCCAGCAGTCAAAGACTTCTAACACCTGGATTGGTTGTAATGGCATCATGTTCTTCTTGGATAGACTGCCTAGTTTTTGACATCGATCACAACTTGAACAAAATCTGTACACATCCTTAAATAATGTTGGCCAATAAAATCCACTTTGTAGAATTTTTGCAACTGTTTTCTTGATGGAAAAATGGCCTCCACAAGCAAGAGTGTGACAAAAATTTATGACACTTTGTTGTTCATGATTAGGGATGCATCTACGAATGATTTGGTCAGGACAATATTTGAACAGATACGGGTCATCCCAGAAAAATGTCACCACCTTCCTAAAAAATTTTTCTTTATCTAGTTTGGACCAATAATCTGGGATCTGTCTAGTGACTAGATAATTTGCTATATCAGCGTACCATGGAAAGGTGAGTGGTTCAGTTTGAGTGTTTGTTTGAAACAATTGTTCGTCAGGAAAGGAATCTTGGATTGGGTTTTCAAATTGATTAAGATTTTGGCATGGTAGACGAGACAAGTGATCGGCTACCACATTTTCTACCCCTTTTTTGTCTCTGATCTCGATATGGAATTCTTGTAACAATAAGATCCATCTAAGGAGACGGGGTTTTGCATCTTGCTTTGTTAATAAATATTTAAGAGCAGCATGGTCAGTAAAAACAATCACCAGTGACCCCACGAGGTAAGACCGGAATTTGTCTAGGGCGTAGACAACTGCTAGCAACTCTTTCTCTGTCGTGGTGTAGTTCTTTTGAGCCTCATTAAGAGTTTTGCTAGCGTAATATATCACATAAGGTTTCTTGTCTTTCCTCTGACCTAACACGGCTCCTATCGCGTAATCACTGGCGTCACACATCAGCTCAAATGGTAGGGACCAATCAGGGGACTGAATGATAGGTGCAGAAACAAGTGAGTTTTTTAATTTCTCAAAAGCAGCTTGACACTTACTGGTCCACTCAAAGGGCATGTCTAGGACTAAAAGGCGACATAAAGGTTTGGCTATGGTACTGAATGAAGCAATAAAGCGCCTATAAAAACCAGCATGGCCAAGAAAAGACCTAACATCCCTCACATTCTTTGGGGCGGGTAATTTTTGAATTAATTCAACCTTAAACTGATCGACCTCAATACCCTTAGAAGAAACAATGTGTCCTAAGACACTTCCTTGAGTGACCATGAAGTGGCACTTCTCCCAATTTAGCACTAAATGCGTTTCCTTGCACCTCTCTAAGACTCTTTCTAAATTTTTCAGACAACTATTAAAGCTATCTCCATACACTGAGAAGTCATCCATGAAAACTTCCACCACATTCTCTACCAATTCACTAAAAATGCTCATCACGCATCTTTGAAATGTTGCAGGGGCATTGCATAGACCGAATGGCATTCGTCTGTAAGCAAATGTCCCAAATGGACAAGTGAATGTGGTCTTCTCCTGATCCTCTAACGCAATTTCTATTTGATTATACCCAGAGTACCCATCCAAGAAGCAGTAGAAGGCATGTCCCGCTATTCTCTCTAAGACTTGATCTAGAAATGGAAGCGGAAAATGATCCTTCCTTGTCACAGAGTTGAGCTTCCTATAATCAATGCACATACGCCATCCAGTCTGGATGCGCGTAGGGATGAGCTCATTGTTCTCATTTGCTATCACAGTGACTCCTGACTTCTTAGGTACAACTTGAGTCGGACTGACCCATTTGGAATCTGAGATGGGGTAGATGATACCTGCATCTAACAGTTTAAGAACCTCTCCCCGGACAACTTCTTTCATGTTCGGGTTCAAACGCCTTTGCATTTGCCTTACAGGTTTCGCATTTTCCTCTAAGAATATCCTATGGGTGCAGGTGAGGGGGCTAATGCCATGTAGGTCAGAGATAGACCATCCTATAGCTTTTTTGTGCATTCTGAGGAGATCTAGTAATGCTTCCTCTTGATGCAATTCTAGGCTTGATGAAATCACTACTGGCAAAGACTCCCTTTCACCTAAGAATGCGTACTTAAGGTGATTCGGCAATGGTTTTCTCTCAAGTTGGGGTGGACGAACCAAAGATGGTGTGGTTTCATTCCCAGTTAATTTCAATGGCTCTAGGCCAAGCATCAGTTGTGTGATCACCCTGGCTGACTCAACGTCAGGCTCTATCCCTTTCGAAGTTTGCTTCTCTAATTTATAAATAACCTGCTCATAAAGATCCTCCTCAAAGTATTCTTCACTTAAGGTCTGGATTAAATCTACTTCCTCCAATTCCATTTCGTCATTTGGTTGCTTAGTTACCTTGAAAACATTCATCTCCACCGTCATATTCCCAAATGATAGTTTCATGATCCCATTCCTACAATTGATGATTGCATTCGAAGTAGCAAGGAATGGTCTCCCTAGGATAACGGGAATAGGTGACTGAGGACCCTGGTGGGGCTGGGTATCTAAGACAATAAAGTCCACTGGGAAATAGAATTTGTCCACTTGGATTAGGACATCCTCCACAATCCCACGAGGAACTTTTACTGATCGGTCAGCCAATTGAAGAGTGACCCTAGTGGGCTTGAGTTCTCCTAACCCTAGTTGCTGATAGACACTGAAAGGCAACAGATTGACACTAGCCCCTAGGTCAAGAAGTGCTTGGTCGACTTTTTGGCTTCCAATTATGCAAGCAATGGTAGGACATCCTGGGTCCTTGTACTTTGGAGGGGTCTTAAATTGAAGGATAGCACTTACTTGTTCTGTTAAGAATGCTTTTTCCCGCACATTGATTTTTCTTTTGACTGTACAGAGATCCTTCAAAAACTTAGCATACGAAGGTGTTTGCTTAATTGCATCCAATAAAGGAATGTTTATCCTTACTTGTTTGAATACTTCGTATATGTCTGCATTTGTTTTATCTCTTTTTGATTGGGTTAATTTTTGAGGAAAGGGTGGTCGAGGTTCAAATTTGGATCTCTCTTCAACACTCTTCCCTTTTTCCTTTTGCTTTCTCTCTTGCTCTCTTTCTTCCTTCTCAGCTTTCTTTTTACCCTCTTTACTTCGTTCATTCACTTCCTCATCATTCATTTCATCATGCCCTTGGTCTTTTTTACTAATGGTAGGCCACATTGTCCTAGGGTCCTTAGGTTTCTCAATTACTTTCCCACTCCTAAGGACAGTGACAGACTGGACTTGTTCATGATTCTCACTAGATGACCCTTCGGCTCTATGGGCTTGACCTACGGGGTTCGGACTTGGTTGTGAGGGAAACTTTCCTGGTTCTCTAACACTCAAGGTCTGAGTCAACTTAGTTAGCTGACTTCTCATGTCTTCTAGAGCCCTATTTGTTTGTTCTTGAAACTTGGCTACTTGGGTATTAGTTCCTATTTGACCTTGCATGAATTGTTGTAGGGTGTCCTCTAGAGATCTCTTATGAGGAGGTTGATATGCACCAGATGACCCTTGGTTTGGTTGGTAAGACTGTGGCTGTGAGGGGAATGGTGCATGGGGTTGGGCGGCAGAATCATTTCTCCATGAAAAATTAGGGTGATTACGGGAGTTGGGGTGGTATGTATTGGAATTAGGATTGTACCCTAAGTAGTTCCCACTCTGATTCTGATTCTGATAAGGCCTACCCTCTGTCTGACGTGGTTGTACTCCAGATGCTTGGCCATAGAGGACCTCTTTAAAAGCAGGAATGGTAGGACAATCTTCTGTCATATGGCCATTCGTCTCACAAACCACGCAAAGGACTTCCACCTCATGGACGGCCTTGGTTTTTTTTAACTCTAATTCTTCCATCTTCTTTGTTAATGCTGTTAACCGGGCATTGATGTTATCACTTTCACTTATTTGAAATTTTCCTCGAGGTTGTGGACTGACATGCTCTCTTGAGTCTTCCAAAGACAATGGACTTACCTCCCAATTCCTAGTATTCTCAGCTAAAGTGTCGAAAAAGTGAAAAGCTTCTTCAGGTGTCTTCTCATAAAATTCACCATTGCACATGGTCGACACTAACATCTTAAGGTTAGGGGTTAAGGCATCATGAAAAAAACTAACCACCCGCCACTGCTCAAAAGCATGATGTGGGCAAGTAAGAAGTAGATCTTTGAAACGATCCCAAGCTTGAGCAAATGACTCGGTGGGTTTACAAGCAAAGTTCATCATTTGTCTTTGAAGGGATGCTGTCCTATTGGCCGGAAAATATTTCTTTAAAAATTTAGTTTGCATTTCTCTCCATGTTCCTATTGATCTCGACTCTAATGTGTTTAACCACATTTTAGCTTTGTCTTTTAATGAAAATGGGAACAATTTTAGCCTCACAGTATCCTCATTGACATTCTGATCGACACAAGTGCCGCAGACCTCTTCAAATTCTCTCATGTGAGTGTACGGATTTTCCGAATCCATACCATGAAAAGTAGGTAACATTTGAATGGTACCCGGTTTAAAGTTGAATCTATGATGGTTAACTGGAAGTACAATGCAAGAGGGAGTAGTTTGCCTCGGAGGGTGCAAATAGTCCCTGAGAGGTCGAAGCATTTCAGCTCCCAAGGGATCTTGATCAACATGATCACCCCCTTGAGCAGACATGTTATCATTTTGTTGAGACATTAGAGATTGTGAATGGACTTCTTGTTCTAGCACTCTACCTGATCTAAGTCTCATACACTGTTTAGTAACTAAAAGTTACCTAACAAGTTTTTTTTTTTTTTTTAAGTATATAGATTTTTTTTCTTTATCTTTAAAATATTTATTATTTTTTTTGTTTTTTTTAAAAGTAGTAAAACAACAAAAATAACACACTAAGTTACCAATTAATCTCCCCGGCAACGGCGCCAAAAACTGACTGCTACGCTACCCTGCACATTTATTTATCAAAACAACAACCAAATTTATCAAACATTAATCCTTTTGTTAAAGCAGGTATAGGGCGATTATACTCGCGAGTGTGCGAGTGTGCGTGTAGTACAATTTTAAATTTATAATTCGGTGAGTCCGAGTCGGTTCACAGGGAGATTATTTTGGATGAAAACAGAAATCACTGAATATTTGATTTTAAGAGGTGATTAAGATAATCTAAAGGAAATGATTAAAACTAAATTAACAATGAGTTTAAGTAGCTTGGGTCAAGACAATTTCAGTGTCAAAACCAATTAATTCCCAACTTAATAGAAAAGATCAATAATATTCATCTGAATTAAGTTTTGCAGATCTATGAGTAATTTTAGTTCAAGATAATGATAATTCTTGTTTAAGCAATCTCCATACATGGCATGGAAATTCTAAGTCAAGCAATTATCATAAATTGAATTATATCCCACAGATAGAATTTATAGGTACAGATTAATCATTTGGGCTTGGGTATGAAAACATTTCCAGGTCTAGCAATCTCCATACGTGGCATGGAAACTCTAAGTTAGGCTTATGCTCCAATCCAAACTCAAAGATACACTATACGCACACTGCTCAAATTAAATCAGATTAATATTACACAATTGAAGCGCAGCTTTCTTTGGGAATCATTGGCGTTGGACACTGTCCTTGCCTTAACCCAAGATCGGATTTAGCTACTCATCTTCATTTTTAAAATAAATTGGCAGGAATTTAAATGACGGGAATTAAAAGACAGTATTTAAAAGACTATTTTTTAACCGACCATATAGGCGGTTTATAATGAAAAGACAAGAATTGAAAGACTATTTTTTAACCGACCATATAGGCGGTTTATAATGAAAAGACAAGAATTGAAAGACTATTTTTTAACCGACCATATAGGCGGTTTATAATGAAAAGACAAGAATTGAAAGACTATTTTTTAACCGACCATATAGGCGGTATATAATGAAAAGACAAGAATTGAAAGACTATTTTTTAACCGACCATATAGGCGGTATATAATGAAAAGACAATATTTAAAGACAATATTCAACCGACCATATAGGCCGTATATAATAAAAAGATAATATGAATAACATAATACAACTATATGGAAACAAAGGTTGAAGATTTAAGAGAGAAATTCTAAGAACGAAATCATATTGAAACTAAAGTGAAAATTTTGAGAGAGAAATTTCAAGAACATAACTATACTTTCATTATAGGAAAATTGAATGGTTACAAATGCACCCTAAGTGCTCTATTTATAGGGTAAAAGATGCAATAGAGACCACTCAATTATATAATTTAATAATACAAAATATCTAAAGAAAAATAAAATAACTAATTTAAAAATACAAAGATAAATAAAATATCTAACACATGATGTAAGCGATGATGTCATTCCAACTCATGATGTAAGCAATGATGTCACTCCAACCCATGATGTAAGCGATGATGTCATCAATTTGTGGGACTTGGGCTTTTCATATTTTTGGGCTTGGGCCTTCCTTGTGTTGGGCTTGGGCTTGGGCCTTCCTTGTGTTGGGCTTGGGCCTGGGCTTTCCATGTGTTGGGCTTGGGCTTGGGCCTTCCTTGTGTTGGGCTTGGGCCTGGGCTTTCCATGTGTTGGGCTTGGGCCTGGGCTTTCCATATTTATATTATTATATATATATTATATTATTATATATATTATATTTAATTTTTTTATATTTTATATATTTTTATATTAATATTTTTAAACATGCACAAAATTTCAAAATGCATAATAATATTCAATTTAAACCATTTTAAGATCAAAATAAGGGTGAAATTATAATAAAATTTTTACAAAATTGATCACTAATCACTCCACCAATAGACCCATCTTCCTGCATCTCCGCAAGGTCACACTGGGTCCCTCATCTCAATTTACCCGATCAACTTCGATCGAATTCAACCACAATTGTGTTAGCCTTCTTTAGCAAGGAGCATTGCCTCGCATCTTGATATCACATCACAAGATATCCTCCAATCGATTCACAAACCTTCTGGTTTCCATGATAACCAAAGGCACCACCACTATACTTCAACCCTCACAGACATTTAGGTCTACCCTAGGCATAACCTATAGCATACCCCCGATTTTGGCGTCTAATCATCTCCACCGCAGACGAGTTACTCCATATAGAGGGTTGCAATCCCTCTTGTGAACTAACCATCTGTATCCAGTGGTCCCTAGCATTAGACCCATCACTGGTAGGTATTAACCGTAGTGTTATTCCCACACTAGACCCGTTTCTTTTCCACGAGTTTCTTTCTCAACCATCTCGAGACGCTACCACACTTGGACATTCGCTAAATCGCCTCAACACCACTTTACCAAAATAAAGGGCTTAACCCCCACTTGGGTGCAATGCCCTAACAGTTCTTATTACTAGCAGCTGAGTTATGGGACTGGCCACAACTTTTGTCACGCCTACCGTGCATCTCATAGATCTTCAGCCTCTGACCATCTACATAATCATTGTGTTGCCCTGTGCTTTAGGTGAGCCAACACCTGGCCATCATTATCGTGTCACTGCCATACACTGGCCCAACACTAGTTCCCCATTGTGTTGCCCAGTGCTTCGGAGAGCCAACACCTAATCATCATTACCGTGTCACTCCCATACACTAGCCCAACACTGGTTCCCCATTGTGTTGTCCTGTGATTCGGAGAGTCAACACCAATTCATCACTACCGTGTTGCTCCCTTACACTGGCCCAACGACAGTTCCTAACAGCACGGCTCAAGTCCATTATTGATTTGCTTTGCACTCGTAGTGTGACTCCAAGCCTTCCGGTCCAACCTCTGATATTGAACCCGACATGACTACCCCACCACGTTCGCAGCCATTATCCTTACCAAGCTTCCTACTCGACAGCTAATCTAACGATTCCTCCATAGGACTACTCTAGATGTCCTATCCCTTACAGGAGATTCTTGGTCTGACCTGACCAAATTTCCTAAGGTCTGGCTCCAGATCTTCGGCATCTGACCGTCACCTACAGTTCACTAAATTGCTCAAGCCCATGGGCCCCTTGCCCTCAACGCGAGCCAACTCATTAGTCCTCTGCCACACGGTCCATAGCATCGGATCTGTTACCATGAGCCTTGCACCCATAACATCAAAGCTACTTAAAGCCTCCCCGAGCTACAATGGTTCCACCACCATATTACCAAAGCCGTCTTACTTGGTTATCCTTGCCTTGATAACCTCAAGCTCATACCATGAGCCTCGCTCCTCAGAACTTTACATCTCTTACCACTTAAGAGACTCTCCAACCACTTCCACCTCTTGAGGCCTCATGATCTTACCCCACGAGATCATACCTCATGGCTTTCACTCAACATTTGAAAGATCCAACTTTCCATGACAATGGATCCAAATCCATCATGATTCATTTCACCAACTAGCTTATCCCAAATCTTGATTATCAATGATCTCAATCCACAACCGACATGCTGAGCCTACCTCAAGCTCCGGCACCCATAACCATAGGGCACCTACCATTACCCTCTAGGTAAATTGAGACCTCTCGTCTCTCCTTACACACTCATGAAGGCATTCAGTCACTACGCCCGGCCTGGACTTCCTGCACGTCTCGCTCGGGCTTCCATGACTTGGAACTAAAATTTCAGGGCCTCACATTGCTCACCATGCCCCTGCCCACTTGGCATCCCAAGTTGGCATTTCTTGCGCGTGCATAACCCACGGATGTCCTATTGCCACAATTCACTACCCTTGGCCCACACACCGCTCATACCCTTCATTGGGGAACCTCCGCATCTCCTATCAAGGGTCTCATGACCTTAGGTATCATTCTCGACCCCAAGTATCATCATGAGGGTCTATTCACTTCTCATCTCCTGACCTTAGGCGTCCCGCCAGACCCCAAGCGTCATAATGAGAGTTTTGATTGGCCCCTTATCCATCAATCACATGAACGGCCTTTTGGCCCTACACAACTAGAACTTCTAACCCAATGGCTCTCACACGCATATCAACGCATGCACAACTCCTTAATCCCAAATCTGGTTTCCCTTGGATTCTAGTTCGACCCACTTGGGATTTCCATCTCATACAAACATCCATTAGGGTCGACTTGCCACACACCTATCATTCCTAAGGATAGACCTCGTCTTATCATGAAACCAACTAGGGTCCACTCATACCCTAGGCACATCCCCTCCGGGATTATCATAACAATACGATCACATCGCATCACATATATCTAGCATCCTGACTCCCCTCAGAGTCCTTCTGGATTCTACTTACGTCATGCCTTCACTGGCCATGACATATAGATGCATTACATGCACACTCCCCATAGAGCCTCACTACAATTAACCTTACCCCCTTCTTGGGGCTCGCCACCTAGCCTGCTGATGACTCATTTTCTTGAGCCCAGAGCTAACTCCCACTTTAGCTCACTCTATCTCAAGCGCATAGGCCTTACTGCACCACTTCCAAGGGACAACTCTATTCCCTCGAACATACTTGGGAAATCCCTGACATAGGGACGCTCCAATAATCCCCTCCCGGACTAGTCATGCTTCGGCTTCGTGTCCCTACACGAGCCTTAACACTTCAATCTTAATGAGTCCTCATCCTTAGAACATACCATACACCCAAATTCCAATATTCAGGTTTTCCTGACACCGACACCCACACTTGGGTTTCCAGTTTCTCTTACTCGACTTGTATACCCCCCTACGGGTATATCATCTCAACCCAGGGTATTTTCTCATTGCTAGAGCAGGAATATCCAAGCATACCCGCAAAGCCATCCCAGGTCTCAACGCCTTGACTCCATCCCTTGGGGTCCTTAGACCACATGACTAACTTTCAAGGCCATCAATTTAATCTCACATCGAAATCTCAAAATTTCAAACCAACTGTTCTCGACCCCTACTCAGCAGTTCGGACATTCTGACTTACATCCAAATCATGCCAGACAATCCCCGACTCAAATCTCTGGCAATCGCTCACATCAATCACTTAATCGACCATACATAACATTCCAACACGCTAGCCTTCCCCACTCATATAGCTAGCCATGCTCTAATACCAACTGTAACGACCCGCTCCCACTTACGGGCGCCACCGGTAAATAATCGACCGGATTACTCACCTGATGAATCACAACTGAAGGATTGGACTATGTTTCAACAGGAAACGCCCTAGGTGGGAATTAGGCTTCGTCATTCCCTTCGCTCCACTCAGGAATCGGTCCCAACTCAAATAAGAAAACACAGCGGATCAAGACCCAAAACCCGAGTGAGCTTCACCTCTCTTCAGCTCACCTCATAGCAAGCTAAATGTGACCCAGGCACAAAACTAGCATAACAAATACTTCGCTGAGTATTGGGGATTTATGAGAACATACCTCGTTGATCTTTACTCGATCTGAACTTGGCTTCAACCACTAAAGCCACATATACAGCACGCAGACTCACAATCATCTACCACACTATTTTGATTACAACAACTAGATACCTCTAGTTCTCAATAACGCTTACATTCAAACACATGAATACATATAAGAAAATACAGGAGAATACACATCCACACATCTCAAGAAACGACGCTAGTTGCCACAATAGTCTCCCAGCACCATCCCAGCTTGCATTTGGTCTTGCATCATCTACAACATGAGGTAAAACCTCATGAGTCATAAAGACTCAGTAAGGGTGCAATGCATGCAAATATGAATATAACCATGTTTATGTATGCCAAATGCATGCAAATGAGGCTAGACCCATTCATCCTCATAACCCACAACGCTAGTCCTCCATATGGCCATAGGTCCACTAGATCTCACATCACGCAAGTGATAACCACTACATGCAAATGCAACATAAAAACATTATCAAACATATTTATCAACTTGCAAGGCCACCTCCACATGGGGCTATCCTTTACCTGGCTCGAAACCTCATCTCTGCCTCGGCGAGAACTCTAGTCCGAACTCCGAGCTCTTCTAGGATCACCGCCTTCCCGGTTGAACCTAGATACTAATCACACAAAAACCCCACAATATCAAACATTAAACAATCCCTTCGCCTTTGCTTACACCGCAAAATCACTCATCAACACTATCTCCAAACAACACCAACCACGGCATAAACCAACCATCAATAATTTCCAAACAACCCCGATGTAATACCCAATAATTTATTGAGGCTATAGATGGTAATTAATGAAGGGAATAAATGGAATTTACGGAAAAATGAGACTATAGGGTACACAAACGCAGCTTTGGATGATCGAATTAGACAGAGGGAGTACCCCGGATCCTAGATAGCCAAAGAAAATGGTATAGTATCGACAAGTGATTTAAATTATGATTTTTAGTGATGAAAGAAATTAGATCGGGAACGGTTTTCGGTACAGCTACCGATCAGGCTGAGAAAATCGAATCAACGTAGGAGGCATCTGGAAAGTCAACAGAGCATGTCAGGAACTAGTATTTTATATATAGAAAAACCCTTAAGTAATTTTGGGTTGAAACGAATGGATTTAAGGTCAAAACAATCAACCGGGCCTAAGTGCAATTTTCAAAATTTGCCCGAGGGAGGTCAAAATGGTAATTTTTTAGGAGTTTAGAAGGTCAAATGAGATATACTATACTTAAGGGACTTAGTGGTGTATTTGGATAGTTTGGGGGCTGAAGGAAAAAGGTAAAAATGTCATTAGAAGAATCTAGGGGGTGAAAGTGTAATAAAGGAAAGTTGCAATGTGAACACAGTGAAGGGAAAATCGGTTGCCGCAAATCTTTGCAAGTGGAGGCTGACCTTGGTGATGGTACGGTCGGGGAGGAGTTGGGGAAGGCTGTATACGGCGTGAAGGTGCTTGGTGGCCATGCCATGGCCATTGATTGGCCGAAATTCGATCGATTTTTGGGTATAAAAAAGGCCGAGGGTTTTCGAATTTTGGGGCATCAAATCGACCGCGTTTTTGAATGTTTTTGAGAGAGTGATTAAGGGGTTTTTGATCCTTGCAGCAAGGGGAAGAGATTGGGAGTGTTTTGAAGTATTTTGGTATGCATTTGGGGGGTGTTTGAAGGTCAATCGAAAAAGCGAGGTGGTCCGCCTAACCGGACCTGCAACTAGCCTTCTGGTGGCCTTTCAGCCTGAAACCGATATGGTTGTGATCGACCAGACGTGGGATTCAAGAGGGTGCCCTCAGATCTTTCATTGGACTCGTCGTCATCGGTCGAAAATTTGAGGAAGAAGGTGGCGCGTGGCTGCACGCGCCACACCTTACGTGCAGCCACTCACTGAGCGCGTGAGGGTGCGTGACAAGGGCAAAATCAATATTTCCAATTCTAGTATTTTTAATTATTTATTTTAGGATTTATCATGTTGAAATATTTTGGAAAATATTTGAGGAGATAATTATTTTGGAATTATCAAGGTGAAAATTGGGAGAAAATGGAGGAAATTGTGGAAAAATTGAGGAAAATAGATTTAATACTTCCTTAATTGAATATGGTGTTTAGGGAATATTGGGGCTCGAGGTTGAGTACAAGTTCAAGTGTTTGTGATATGGCACACAAATCGAGGCGTTGCACGAGGTATCAAGGCAATCCGAAATGCATTCAGGTGAGTGGTTTAACTCTAGTTTTACCCTTGTTTTGGATATGTCTTGGTGTGAGTGTAGTGAGTTCAGGTGAACGAGTGACACGGTAGGGCACTCGAGACCAGAACTCGGGATGCTATGCTTATGCATTTTATTCATGTATTCATGGCATCATTTGCATATTGATCATGTGGTATATTGCATCAACTGTTTTTACTTGCAAAAGAGTCAGTGCATGGCGTGTGATTTTCATATCATGAGGGCATTGATTTTTGTGTTGTTATTGGGTCCGTATGGGACGGGATGGGGTCTTCTTGAGAATGGGACAAGGTTAATCCTAGTAACGAGTGACACGATAGGGCACTCGAGAGATTAAGTATGTCGCAGCAAGGTCAACCCCAACGGTGTATGGAATGGATTTTGCACGGGAGGTTGAGCATGTCAGGGAGATTTCTCAAGATAGATGTGTTGCATGTTGTCGTTGTCTTTGTATGCCATGCTCGTAGGTCTTTCATGCATTTTGTAAACTGTTTTATGCCGTCACTTAGATGTTTTGTCATCTAACCTGGGTTTTGCCCCTGGAACATTCGATGTTCTAGCCAGGGACTGTTGCGAGGGAAAGGACATGGCCGGTTGAAGGTCCATGGTGCTTAGATTGATAGTCGTTGTAACCTTTGGGGGTTTTAGTATGTATTTAAGCTTGTATATGAATAGTTGTACGATAACATTGTTATCATTTGGGTTATCTGTAATACATATTTTGTTATGGAAATACTATGTAAGAATCACGGTGTTTGATGTTAATGTATCCGCTGCGTTATGATATGTCTCGTTTAGTTGTTAAGATTATTGATCTTGTTAAGTTAAGCGGGCAAGACAGGGGTTTTCGGGATTCTGTGTGTGCATGTGAAGGTTGTTCATGAAGCATCGTGCGTGATGATGTTATTTTAAAAAAAAAAAAAAGGATTCCTTTAAAATACCCTTATAGTGACACGCCCGGCGAGGCGGGGTGTTACACCCGACCCAGGGTTTAATCCAACAAATAATTATTCTACACTAACTCCCTTAATGCAAATAATTTGGGAAGAAAATATTAATTTACCTCGACTGATCTGGGGGGAAATCCGGCCAAACGCCTAAACTGGCCTTGCCTCCATGACTGCTATCTCAAGCCCAAAATCCCATTTTCGAGCCTTCAGCACGCTCCTCGAGTCCCAAAATAATTTCTAGAATTTTTTGCTATTTTTCCCTATTTTCTTTCATTTTCTTTTTTTTTCTTTTCTTTTCTTTCTTCCCCTTCCTTTCTTCCCACGCGCGACTTGCTCCTGTTCACCTTCTTCTTCGCGCTCGCCTGCGCGCACCACTGGCCTCCATTGCCTGACCTTCGTCGACTGCCGCTGGGGGTAGCCTCGCCACCGCCAGTGGCCTCCAGCATCGTCGCGCACCGTTGCAACCCTGTCTTACGCCGTGAGTTTCCCGCGCCAGCACGCACAGCAGCGTTTCAACCGCCATGGTCGGATGTCGAAGCTCTCGCCCTTCCTCGTGCCCGTCAGCTGTAACACACTGCAACCTCATCGGCCGCCTCCTCGCATCCCCACGCCTCTGCTAGTTATTGGCTGCTTGGCTCGGTCCTTGCCTCTGCCCGACGGCCATGGCAACCCTCTGGCCATCGAGCGCGCTCTCTCTCTCTCCCGCGAGCTCTCTCACACTCTCGTGATCTCTTGAGCTTCGGCTCTCGGCCATGAGCTCTCAGTCGAAATGCCTCATTCTCCCTCCCTCTCTGATTTTTGAAACAACAGAGGCAACACTTAGGAAGCTTAAAGGAAGCTTCCTCACGCGCACATACCCATCTATACATATATATATATATCACAAATTAAGCCCCATATATCTCATAATTCCACTTGAGGAATTAATAATTGCACTTGGGATTTTTTTATAATTACACATAGACCCTCCAAGTTTTAATTAAAACCATCAAGCTTCACAATTCCAAGGATCGGTATTTACTCGAAAATGCTGATTTTGCCCCTGGGCCTACACGGAACCTTTATTCCACCCGAAAACACTTAAGGGTTGCCTTATTCTCAAAATCGGACCACCCCTAGGGTCCCCTCAGCTTCCTGGAGGTCCCTTGCAACCATTCGAGACTGGCACCCATTCGGGCTTATACCGAAATTATTCCAAAAATTATTCCCGATCGGACTGTTTTCAACATCATTATCCTCACCTCGAGACGCTCACTAATCTCTTGCCCTCTTCTTTGGACATCCAAGTCCCGAGGCACTCCCTATCGCCAATTCGACAATTTTATTAATTAATTTCTCGAGATTGACCCTTGGGCTTCTCGGATCACCTGAGGTCTTTTCAAAATAATCAAAAATTATTTATTTTCAATATCATGTAATATGGAGTATTACAATAATTATTTTAGAATTATCAAGGTGAAAATTGGGAGAAAAATAGAGAAAATTATGGAAAATTGAGGAAAAATGGATTTTGATACTCTTTAATTAAATATGGTGTTTAGGGAGTGTCGTGGCTCAAGGTTAAGTACAAACATGAGTGTTTGTGATTCAGCACACATTTCGAGGTGAAAATCGGACTTTTCCAAATTCAGGTAAGTGGTTTGATTCTAGTCCTACCTTGTCTTGGAGGTGTCTAGGTGTGCGTATAGTGAGTTCAGGTGAGCAGTTTACCCTCTCGAGCTTAGGTTTCATGTGATTGAACCGGTTTCGGTGAGCAATTATACTCTCCAGAACTCAGGGTTTTATGCATAGGCATTTTACTTATGTACTTATGGCATCGTATGCATATTAAACATGTGGTATATTGCATCAACTATTTTTACTTATAAAAGAGTCGGTGCATGGCGTGTGATTTTCATATCATCTGTGTATTTGTTTTCGTGTTGTGGTTATGTCCTTGGGCGACGGGATGGGGTCTTCTTGAGAATGGGACAAGGTTAATCCAGGTGAACGGGTGACACGGTAGGGCACTCGAGGATTAAGTATGTCGCGGCGAGGTCAACCCCAACGGTGTGTGGAATGGATTTTCCACCGGAGGTTGAGTATGTTAGGGAGATTTCTTAAGTTAGACGTGTTGTACGTTATCGTTGTTTTGTTGTGCCATGCTCGTATGTCTTTCATGCATTTTGTAAACTATTTCATGCCATTACTTAGATGTTTTATCATCTAACTTGGGTTATGCCCCTAGAACATTCTATGTTCCAGCTAGGGACTGCTGCAAGAGCGAGGACATGGCCGGTTGAGGGCTAATGGTGTTTAGTTTGATAGTCATTGTATCTTTTTTGGAGGCTTTAGTATGTATTTTGGTTATGTATGAATGGTTGTAAGGTAATGATGTTATCATTTGGTAGTTTTTAATACGTACATCGGTGTAAAAACACCTTGTATGGAACTCGTGGTAGGCCACGGTATTTTGATGTTAATGTATCTGCTACATTACTCTATGGCTCATTTAGTTTAAGATTATTGGTCTAAAGACTAGGGTTTTCGGGATCTTGTGTGCATGTGAGGATTGTTGTTGATGCACTACACGTGATGAACTTGAAAGAAAACAAAAATTCCTCGGGATTCCCTTATAGTGACGCGCTCGTGCGAGGTGGGGTGTTACAAAGAGGGCATGAGATTGGCGAGTGTCTCGAGGTGAGGCTAATGACATTGGAAGCAATCAGACCGAAAATAATTTTTGAAATAATTTCTATATAAGCCCGAATGGTTACCTAAACTGAATGGTTGTAGGAGACCTTCAAGAAGCTGAGAGAACCCTAGGGGTGGTCCGTTTTGGTGAGTAAGGTAACCCTAAAGTGTTTTCAAGTGGAGAAAAGATCTCGTGCAAGTGCAGGGATGAAATCGGCCTTTATCGAGTAATTCTCGGTAATTAGTTTTGAAGAAATGAAGGTTGCGTTCTTTTTGTTGTTTTCAAGTCATTTTTAGTTTTCAATTTTCTAAAATAATGAAAACGCGTTCTCTTTACTGTTTTTAAAAATGTATTTTTAAAAACAAAAAAAAAATTGTAAAGAAAACTCAAAACAATAAAAAGTTTTTTTGAGTGTTTTCATCCAAAATAAACTCAAAACTCAAAACATATTTATTTATTTATTTATTCATATTTTATTATTATAATAAAAAAAATATTACAAAATTCAGTAACTTTAAAATGTAGATATTTTTTTGATAATGTATAAATATTAAATATTTTTAATTTACTAAATAATCAAATTTATTGAATAAAATATCATTAAAAAATTATTTTTAAAATTTCAAAGAGAACGCGTTTTCTAATTTTCTGTTTTGAGAAATAGTTTTTTAAAATAACAAAGAGAACGCGTTTTCAATTTTTGAAAAACAGACTATCAAAACAAAAATCTGAAAATGAATTCAAAACTCAAAACTAAAAATTGAAAAGCAAAGAGAACGCAGCCGAAGATTTTGGGTGGCTTGATGGTATTAATTTAAGGCCTTTGAGGGCCTAAGTGCAAATAATAAGAATTTCTATGTGAAATTTAATGAGAAATGAAGGGGCAAATGTGTAATGATATATATATATATATAATTGTGGCTTGGGGGCCAAGTGAGGAATAATGCCCCCATTTCTTTCAAATTAAAACAAAGAGTGTGTGAGGCAGAGAACTCGTGAGAGCCATGGTCGAGAAAGAAAGCGAGAGGGAGAATGAGAGAGATGCTGGCCGGCCAATAGCCGGCCTGAAGCGCGTCGGTGGGTTGAAGCACTGGCTATGGTGTTGGGCGTAGCTGGAGCGGTTGCGATGATCGGCGATGGTGCGAATCAAAGCAGCAACAAGGCAGAGGCAGGCTTAGCCAGCGTCGGTGGCTGGAGCAGCCATGGCAGCCGTGCGAGCAGGAAGATGCTTGTGATGTGGGGCTGCTCGAGGTGGTGGGGGCTGGCCGGTGGGATGTGCGATGGCGAGAGACGGCCGTTGGTGGCAGTGCTGGAGGGTGGTGGTGGCGGCCGAAGGGAGCCAAGGGATAGTGGTCGGTGGCTGGTGCGTGTAGGCGGGCGCACGAGGGAGAAGATGAAGGAATAAGAAGAAGAAAAAAATAAAAGAAAAAGAAAACCAAAGTTTTACTGACATTAACATGCCAATATCGTTCCCCATTAAGAGGATGTCATTCACATACAAGATTAGGAAGACTCGCGCACTCCCACTAACTTTCTTGTATATACAAGTTTCATCCGGATTTCTAATGAAACCAAACTCTTTGATCTCATTATCAAAATGAATGTTCCATGATCTTGAGGCTTGCTTAAGACCATAAATGGATCTCTTAAGCTTGCACACTTGATTGGCATTGGAAGACTCAAAACCACACGGCTGTTCCATGCATATATCTTCCTCAAGATAACCATTCAGAAATGTCGTTTTGACATCCATTTTCCATATTTCATAATCGTAGTGTGCGGCTATGACTAGCATCATTCTGATGGACTTAAGCATCACGATTGTTAAAAATGTTTCCTCATAATCAATACCATGCTTTTGACAATATCTTTTTGCCACCATTCGTGCTTTGAAGGTCTACACCTTCCCATCAGGACCAATCATTCTCTTATAGATCCATTTACACCCTATAGGAACTATTCCCTCAAGTGGATCCACTAGAGTCTAGACTTGGTTGGAATACATGGACTCCATTTCAGACTGCATAGCTTCTAGCCATTTCTTAGAGTCAATGTCTAACATCTTCTCTTCATACTTAGTACGGGTCAATATCTTGACTACTATCTCCATACAAGAACGCTTCATGTATCTCCTCCATTACAAAACCATATCGCTCTGGAGTGTGAGATACTCTACTAGACCTACAAGCCTCATGTGGAATGACACTACTTGAACCTATTGGTTCAGGATTGGTTTCTTTAATGGGCTCGACTTGTGGTTCAGGAGACGCCTCTTCTGATTCTACTCTTTTCCTTATACGATCTCCCTAAGGAAACTCTTTCTCAAAGAACGTGGCATCCTTGTTAACCAACACTCTTTGATCACTGGAAAAGTAGAAATAGTATCATTTGCAATGCTTAGGATACCCCACAAATCTTCCTTTGCTAGAACAAGATTCTAGCTTATCTATCTTAAGTTTCTTGATACAGGCAGGACAACCCCAAATGCTAACATGCTTAAGAATGGGTTATCTCCTGGTCCATATCTCATATGGCATACCTCTAGACAGATTTACCTAGAACCCTATTATGGAGATAAATAGTAGTGCATAAAGCATAACCCCACAGTGATAATGACAGATTAGTGAAAGCAATCATTGAATGTACCATGTCTAACAAAGTACAATTTCTTCTCTTAGAAACACCATTCAATTGCGGGGTTACAGGAAGAGATAATTGGGATATAATGCCATTGGTCTTGAGGTACTCATTGAACTTCGTACTCAAGTATTCCCCACCTCGATCCGATCGAAGTATTTTAATACTTTTTTCGATTTAGTTTTAAACTCTCTGAACTTTTCAAAAACTTCATACCTGTCCTTCATCAAATACATATAACCATACCGCGACAAATCATCATAAAGGTTATGAGGTGGTGATAATTACCTCTTGCCATTATAGAGAACGACCCACAAACATCTGCGTGAATTAAACCTCACAACTCACTAGCTCTCCCACTTTGTCCAACAAAGGGTAACTTGGCTATTTTGACGAGTAGACAAGATTCACAAGTTAACCCCAATTTAGAACCTACTGGATCACTTAATCCTCTTTTGTCTAATTCGTCAATCCTTCTCTCATTAATATGACATAGTCTAAGATGCCATGAGTGTTTAAGGTTAATGTCGTCACTGTGAGAACTCTTCCTACTATTAATGAATGTAATATTTACATCCTTCTGTTTGATAATTTCATACAACTCTAATATATAAAGACCATTCACCATAATGTCCATGCCAACTATCTCATTACCATAATGAATATGACATGCATTGCTTGAAAAAGATAATTCATAATCGTCTCTTGCAAGCCTTGGAATGGATACTACATTCCGAAAAACATTAGGTAAGAATAAATAGTCTTTTAGAGTTAATACATGCCCAGAATGGAGAGTTACAGAAGTTATCCCTATCACTAATAGCTCAACAAGAGCTCCATTCCCCACTCTAAAGACAACTTCCCGTTTCCCAAGATACCTACTCCCCTCGAGATCCTACATGCAAACACAAATATAAGAAGTTGCACCTGAATCAAGAATCCATGAGATGGGAGAATGACCAATTGCATTCACCATCTCAATAACATAGAAAGAAGATATACCTAAACCCTAGTTCTCTAGGCTTCTTTTTCTTATTGAAAGAACTTTACTTCCTTTTAGAAGTCTTTGATGATGAAGCTATAGCAAGAACTCTTTTTTGTTTTTTTCCCTTTATCTGGGCCTAGGCAGTTGTTAACATGTTTAACAACTCGGGGAGCGAACATTCAAGCATGTTCATATTAAAGTTGAGTATGAATGGGGAAAATGTTTCTGAGACTGGAGGATCAGGTCAACCTGCAACTCAACATCCATATAAAATTCCAATACTTTCAGCTGACCAATCAAATTGATCATCTTCAGTACGTGGTCTCCCACATCAGTGCCTTATGCCATCTTGGCTTTAAACAATTGCTTAGATATCTCATATCTAACTATTCGATTGTGCTCTCGATAAAGCTCTCGTAGATTCAAAATCGTGCTGGCTACGTTAGCCATATGCTCATGCTGATGTTGGAGCTCGTTACTCATGGAGGCTAAGATATATGTCCTCGCCCTCAGATATTGATCCCTCATCATTTCCCATGTTGCTCGCTCCTCCTCACTTGACCCTTTAGGAAGAGTCTCAAGGACAGGTTTTTCCAAACATCTTGAATTTTCTCCAAACCTAAAACAAGTTTTAAGTTGCGAAACCAATCCTTGAAATTTGGTCCGATTAACATGTTTTTGTCCAAAATTCAAGAAATAGGGTTTGAGTTTGCCATATTTGAAAAAATTGCATAAATAAATAAATGATTGTTAGTTTGATTTTATCTTGCATATCCATTTAGTTTCAGTCTCAAACCAAATGGTACCTTTTACTCAATTTTTTAAATCCCACACTTCCTAAAGTCGAAAATGCAAATCCTTAAAGGGACTTGTGGTGGGTGATTATTTTTTCTCCTACATGAATACCCCTCAACACTTTGGTGGTATGTTGGGACATCCACATATTCGAATAGGTAACTCTTGCGTATCACATTTGATGTAAGGTTCGATCCATTGACTCATATGCCCCATATTCCTAAACGTTTTGGTGGTATGTTGGAGAGTGACATACATAGACAAGACCCACCACCTTAGCCAAAGATCCACTTGAAACGTCTATAACCTCAACACTTTGGTGGTATGTTAGCCAAATCCATGTGGGGTAACTAGCAACATCAAATGATTAGATAGGAAACTCAATCAACTCTTATGAAATGTACCCTCAACACTTTGGTGGTATGTTGGGTACACCAAATCAAGCGACGAATTCTTACCGCAGACGAGTTACTCCATATAGAGGGTTGCAATCCCTCTTGTGAACTAACCGTCTGTATCCAGTTATCACCTATCAATTTAATCTCATTGAATGTAATGGCATTTAATTATAAAATCTATGTTAATGTAATATGCATCATTTATCGGACTACTGATATCTCATATCATGAGCATTCATCAGTTTTGTCACTTAGAAATCTCATTGTATCAAAACAAAAATCGAAAATAACCTAAAATAATCTGCCAATGCCTAAAACGGTCGACTGACAGTTCGTAAGAACACGTTAAAGGCTCCCACTGAAACACAAAACGGACAACAGCCTCAAGGCAATCTGTCAATTGTTTCTGGGTTTGCTTAAACCGGTCAACAATTAACACAAGATTGTTAACCAACTCCCTGCTAACGATCAACAGTTCTAGCTTCAAGCAACAGTTCTCCAAGGCAAAAGCCAAGAACTTTCAATTGATGGCCATAATCTATTGACCGACATTGCATATACCTGCAAAAAAGAGAACAATTTTCCACCCGAAACCTATACATATTGCTAAAACATAAGAATAAATCATTGAAATTGAGTCGAGGCTCTAATACCACTAGAGAGGAACACCAACATTTGGTGTATCAATGTAAGGGTTTTACCTATTTTTAAAACTTTTTTGAAAAACTATATAAATGTAGCAGAAATAAAAGCGAGAATCACTTTGCAAGACTTGGTATCAAACGATCATATGCATTACAAATGAAACCACACCATAGGGGGTAAGAATGTATACCTCACAGCAGTTTCAAATATGATGAAGAGGCTAAAATCCTCCTTGTGGTAGCAGCGACTTGCTCCCAAGCAGCTCCCAAACACTCTTTTGGATGACTAATCGAACCCTCAAAACTACAAGGGCTCTAGTCATTCCATGCTCCTAGTAGTGAATGAATCCCACAACTTGATCTATGTGCTAGCCAAATTAAATGTGGTAGATGAAACTAATATTGGGTTCAAACTATAATGACCCGCTCCCACTTACGGGCGCCACCGATGAATAGTCGACTAGATTACTCACACACAAATTGACATCTGAAGGGTTGGACTATGTTTCATCATAAAACTCCCTAGGTGGGCACTAGGCTTCATCCTTCCCTTTGCTCCACTCAAGGAATCGGTCTAAAAGCAAATAGGGGAACACAATGGACCAGGACCCGAAACCCGAGTGAGCTTTACCTTTCTTCAGCTTGCCTCACGACAAGCCAAAGGTGACTTAGGCATAAAGCTAGCACATTAACATCCACTGAGTACTTGGGATTTATGGGAACATACATTTTCGGTCTTTACTTGGCCCGAAACTTAGCTCCACCAACTACAGCCATATATAGCAAGCCATCTCACCAACACCTCTCACACTATGGCGATTACAACAACTAAATACTTCAAGCATTTGACAATATTTACATTCACACACAAGGGTATATATACATACCACCACATGAATACATACAAGTCAGAATAAATACACAAACTCGGGCAACACAGCTAGTTGCCACAACAGCCTCCCAGCACCATACCTGCTTACATCTGGACTTGCACATCTACAGCACGAGGTAAAGCCTTATGAGTTAGAAAGACTCAGTAAGGGTGCAATGCATAAGTAAATGAAGCATGAGAGAGCATGTAATGTAAAAATACAATGCAACATGGGTAGTCTTCCATGCCTTCATAACCTCCATAGGTTAAGGCACCAACCAACCCTTCCCACAACACTAGTCCTCCATATGGCCATAGGTACACTAGAGCTCATATCATACAAGTGTTGACCACTACATGCAACTCATAAATAAACACTTACAATGCAAGCAAGACCGCCACAACTTGGGGTCATCCCTTACCTGGCTCGAAGCCTCTTCTCTGCCTCGGGCAAGAACGCTAACCCGAACTTCGAACTATTCTAGGATCACCACCTCCTCGGTTGACCCTAGATGCCACACCAAACCCAACAACATCAGAAATTACACCAGGGCCAATATTTTTGCCACACATCACAAAATCACCCATCAACAACTTCTGACCAACCCCAAGGATTTTATACACCCAACACTCATTCCACACTATCTCACATAATGGATTAATTCAAAAGAAAATAACTCATTTACCAGAATAGAATTGGAAGAGGAAATCCATCAAACGCCCACACCGGCGTTGCCTCATTGGCCGCAAATCTTGAGCCCAAATCTCCATTTTCGACCTCCCGGCACACTTCTCAAGGCTCAAATCAATTTCCATAACTTTTCCCAATTTTTTTGGAATTTTTCAAGATTTTCCTTTATTTTTTCTCATTTTTCCATTTCTTTTTATTTCTTTTTTCTTTTTCTTTTCTCCTTCTTTCTCCTCTTCTCCTCCCACGCACCTACTCCTTCTTCTTCTTTCTGCCACTTGGACATAGCGCCGACCCTCATGGTCGCCAGCTATCGTTGTTGTCTGCGTCGTCGCTGCCGACCGCCGACCGCCTCCTCTACGAGCAACAAAGGCTCAGCCTCCCCCACGCAGACCCCGCCAACCACCTATGCGTGCTCTACAACGCGCCACTACTGGTTTGCCACTGTAGCCCTCTGCGTCACGTTGGCCATGGCAGCCTCTGCTGCTGGCAGCTGCAACCGGCCGCCACCGCGGCCTCCGATGCTGCCTCCGCCATCACCTTCTCTCGATCTCTCTTCTCCCTCTCGCGAGCTCTCTCTCATTCTCTCTGCGATCTCTCGGCCATCACTCTCGTATCTCATTTCAAATTTCAGTGACATGAAGCTTCAAGGAAGCTTCCTCACACACACGTATATATATATATATATATACATAAAATTACATCTTTAATCCCTCCAATTTCCAAAATTTCACTTAGGGAATTTTGATAATAGCACTTGGGCCCTCCTAGAACTTAAATAATTACATCAAACTACACAAAATCTTGATGTCCCAAAATTAATAATCGACTTTTACTTGAAAATGCCGATTTTGTCCCAACGCCTGCACGGGACCTTCATTCCACCCAAAAACACCTCAAGGTTACCTCACTCATAAAACCAGACCGCCCTTAGGGTCCACTCAGCTTCCCAGATATCCCTTGTGACCATTCGGTTCAGGTAGCCATTCGAACTTATACATAATTTATTCAAAAAATTATCCCCAGCCTGATTGCTTTCAGTAACATTAGCCTTGACTCGAGACGCCCACCAATCTCATGTCCTCTTTCTTGGACATCCAAGTTCAAATGAACCTTTGGGTTCCCGAACGACTTGAGGTCATTTCCAAATCACTGGAAATTATTTATTTTCCAATATCATGTAACACGTGTTGTGCCATGAAAAAATATGGACTTTTCTGTAATTGAGTTATTCGATCGAGCGGAACAGCCTCGCAGCCAGCAGGAGCTGGCCGCAAGGCTCAACTACCTCGCGACAGCCTTTGCCGCGAGGCTGAGTTGCCTCTCGATAGCTTGCCGTGAGGACCAACTGCCTTATGGCAACAGTTGCTGCGGCTAGCCGATGGTGGCTCCACTGCGGCCTTACGGCAGGCAGCCGCAAGTGGCCTCGAGGCGGCTTCGTAGCAACCTCTCTCTTTTTTTGGCTTTGATCCATTCAGTAGTTGACACGTGTCAGCACCCTCCATCCTTGAGAATCGTGCAGTATAAATACACAGTTACAGGACATTGATGAGGACTTCCAATTTTTTTGGTAAAATCTAGACACTTTGAATGCACTTTTACTGTTTTTGTGAATAGTCATTGATATTCGAGACTGACTTTGGCATCGGAGGGTCTTCACAGGGGAGGATTCCTGCAAGCCTTCTAACCCATTTTCTAAGCATCAACAGGGTCAAATCCTTGCGGTGAGCCTAGTGGCAAAAGAAAATCCTTGTTGCGAACTTAGCGGTGAAGGCAAAACCTTACAGCGAGAGCTCGTGGTGAAGGTAAAACCTTACAGCGAGACCTCGTGGTGAAGGCAAAAGCTTACGGCGAGACTTAGCAGCGAAGGTGAAACCTTGTAGGAGCTAGTGGCAAGAGCTAGTGGCGAAACCTTGTGGTAAGAGCTTGTGGCAAGAGCTAGTGGCAATACCTTGTGACAAGAGCTTGTGGTAAGAGCTAGTGGTGAATCCTTGCGACGAGCATCCTAGCGGAAAACTCCCTTTAGGCGACATCTCTTACGGCAACCTAACTTCACCCGACCCTGAGCTTGAGTGGACCCCACATCATAAATTTGGCAACCTAACTCCCTTTTGCCAAATTATTGTATTTTGGCAACAATAATTTGGCGTCGTATGTGGGAAACGCAACAAAAGGCCAATCTTAACACAAGATGCCGAGAGGGATAAGATCAGCCGGTTGGGTGAACTCGCTTGAGCCCGCCTGATGGAGCGCTCATACTAGGATGGGAGCCATGAAAGGCCCCCATCAGGTGCACTTTACCATACCAGAATTTTTAATAGATCACTTTGACAACGATGTGCATTCTGGGAACTTTCCTATACTCGAATGCAACCATACCACCTGACTGGGGGGCATGGAGCGTTTAGAGCAAGGAGAAGCACACATCGTTGGATTGAGGAGATATGCGATAGGGCGAGAGAAGCAAGTCCCACGTGCAATGCCCGCTAGTAAGGAACAACACTCCTTTGGGCAATCTTCAATTTTAAATGGAAACCTCGTGGGGACTTCAAGAATAGCTCCACCCACAGTCTTACTCTCAGATTATGAACTATTGCGGAAGAATTTTGAGGAGCTGAAACAACAGAATGATAAACTCAAAATAAACAATGAGGAGAATATGAGAAGACTACAAGAAGTCACTGCTTTGTTACGCGAACTAATGCCGGACATTCACATTCCTCACATGGGACAAATCGATACGAGGGCAGAACATCGGAGATCCCAAGACAACCTTTCAAGGGCCCCTCGGCAGGGGATAAGAATCAGAACTCCAGGGCTGAATAGTCAAGTCCTGGAAGTAACGGACTCGAGAAGGAAAAATAGCAGAAGGGAAAGAAAAGCTCACACATATAGAGAGACAACAGAAAACACTTACTCAGGAGTTCCTTATGACCCATCTCTTCTCCAAAATGAAGTGAAACAGGAAACACTCAGCGTGTCTAACATTAAGCGCCTCACAGAAGAGGTGCTAGAACAAAAGCAGGTAATAATGGTACCAAAGGTAACTCCTTCAAAAGGGTTCCCTCTATCTGAGGAACTCCAAAGGCGACCAGTGCAACCAGGGTTTGAACTATCGCACCTTTCGATATACTTAGGAAGGGAGGACCCCGAGAAGCACTTACAGCATTTTATCGCAATGGCCGTGCTACATGGATGGAATGAGGTCACGAGGTGCAGGGCTTTCCCATTCTCCTTGGTAGGACAAGCTCAACAGTGGTTCATTGAATTACCGGTAGGACATATACAATTATTTGAACAGTTGAAGAAAGAATTTCTAGATGCATTCTTCATCTATCTCCCAAAGAAGAAGAGTGCAATATATCTAATGAGTTTACAGCAGAAGTAGGATGAATCCCTAAAGCAATACATCAAGCGGTTTAGAGTCGTGACATAGGAAGTAAGGATCTCCCAGTCGGATTGGCAGCGTCAGCCCTGCTAAACGGAACTACATATGCCCCTCTTAGAAGATCCTTAGCCTTCACTGAGCCAAATTTTGTGACTGAGTTGTTTGATTGAGCAGAACAGTTTATCATCCTAATGAAAATTTTGGACGTAGGAGAAGGTAATAGAAGAGGAAGAGAGGCCCAGCCCGAAGTGTGAAAGACTTTACAAAAATTCAGAAGATGATAGGCTCCAACATGTGCACACTACTGGCACTACAAAGCGAGGCGATAGGAAAAGGTTGGAACATTATGCACCTCGAGAGGTACTTCCCGGCTTTAACCTCAAGGGAAGGGATGAAGCACGAGACATAAAGTCAAGCCTGTCATCAGAAGCATTACTAGACCCGGTTGAAGGCCGGAATTATCTTTAATTTTCCATTGTAATAACACCACGATAAATAAAAGAATATACCTCCTGTATTCCCCTGGAGTAGGCAAAACTATAAGCCAAACCACGTAAAATCTCCATGGGCACAGATTATTTGTATGTGCCACGCAGGTATGGCGGTTCAAGCATAGCTCGCTTCCAAAGGTCAAGTCGATTAGTGGCAATCTAGTGCCGATGACCACGGGTTGGCCAGAGATTACTAGAACATCCAATGCCTATACCCACAGACTCACCCAGATCCCTCATTCGAGTTGGGTGCCATGCCTTTTTATCTAGACCCAACTCCTTGAGCTGATCTGGCGCCTAGGTTTCCCGATAAACTCAGATATTTGGTAGGAATCCTGCGCCGGACCATTGGCCAAACCCAGATTCCCTGAAGTAGACTGGCCCTAGGAAGGAGGAAAAGAAGTAAAGTGATCACATGATAGTTTTAGCATAAGCTCGCTCCCGAAGGTCAAGTCTCCTAGTGGCAATCTAGTGCCAATGACCATAAGCTAGCCTGGGGTCGCCAGAGGATCCGATGCCTATGCCCGCAGACTCACCTGGATCCCTCGTTTGAGTTCGATGCTATGTCTTTTTTGCTAGACCCAACTCCTTGGTTGATCTGATGCCTAGGTCTCTCGATAAACTCGGATGCTTGGTAGGAATCTCATGCCAGACCACTGGCCAAACCTAGATCCCCTAGGGTAGAGCCTAAGGAAGGCATGAAGAGACAACAACCCTATGATAGTTCTGTCATGATCCCGTTTATCAAAGTTGAGTCACTCGGTCACAATCTGGTGTCGATGACGGTAGGTTGGCCAGGAATTACTAGAACATTCGATGCCTATGCCTGCAGACTCAACCGGATCCCTCGTTCGAGTTGGGTACCATGTCTTTTTGGCTAGACTCAACTCCTTGGTAGATCTGACGCCTAGGTCTCCCGTCAAACTTGGATGTCTGGCAAGAATCCCACGCTGAACCACTGGCCAAACCCAGATTCCCTGAAGTAGGCTAACCCCGAAAGACGGATATGGAGAACACAATAGCCAGTGCGCTATGATCCATAATGGGATCACCGGACGCTCCGGTGACTGTGCCCGTAGGCTCATTAGGATCCCTTGACTGAGTCTGTTGCTATGCTCCCAAGCTAGACCCGACTCCTTGGTGATCCGGCGCCTAGGCCTCCTGGCAAGCTCGAACACCCCACAAAAATTCTGTAGTGGAACCTATCTATTAAGGGCATGGTTGCCCAAAGATAATTTGGTACCCCAGTCCTCGGACAATGTAAGATCTTCGGGTATTTTGGAACACTTGATCGAGTTTAGGTGTTAGACCTAACTCCTTGGCTGATATTCTACTCTTTAATTTTGTCTAAAGAAAAAATAGTAGATGCATTCTCTGTCTATCTCCCAAAGAAGAAGAGTGTAATATATCTACTGAGTTTACAGTAAAAGTCAGATGAATCCCTAAAGCAATACATCGAGCGGTTTAGAGCCGCGACGCAAGAAGTAAGGGATCTCTCAGTCGGATTGGCAGCATCGGCCCTGCTAAACAGAACTACATACGCCCCTCTTAGAAGATCCTTAGCCTTTTCCGAGCTAAATTTTGTGACTAAGTTGTTCGATCAAGCAGAATAGCATTGTGGCCAGCAAGAGCTGGCCGCAAGGGACGTTGGCTGTGAGGACCAGCTGCCTTACTGTTAGTGTAGGTGCTCTAGACCCAATCAGATTGGGCATGTTGTACACTAACAATTGTAATCATGTTATTATTGTAATAATCGAATGAAACTAGATAGAAGTCCATATGATGTATACTGTTAATAATCTATAAAGATGTGAGATGATGCATCACAGTTTCTAGACATCATTAAACGTCCCAAGTCGTAGCAATGTCAAGAATGGACATTGACAATTGCGGTAAGACTTGTATGTGCTATGTTTTTGCTATGTGATAGCAATGGGGGTCTCACACCCATAGGCATGGGGATGCCTAGACAAGTACATAGGTGACCAATGTTGGAGAACGTGTCACTGGACATGACTCGTCGTGAGAATCCATTTTGGTTATATGTTGATGGTATTCTCATACAAGATGGGTGTAACTAATCCTTGGACCTGAGGTTGTCACGGTCATCTCATAAGAAGACCGATATGCTTTGACATCGTTTCGATGGGCCTAGACAAAGGCTGCACGTGGGCGATCGTTGGGCATATCGTGAGGCTTATGGAGATGGGTGTATAACCAAGATGGGACTCGTCTATCCCTTGATAGAGGATGATGTATCTAAGGCGCTTCCGGTGGATATTCACTCTAAATCCATGGCCATGGTAAAAGAGATCAATAAGGAGTTATTGATTTACTTTCTATTAAGTGAAGATATCCAGAAGACCAAAGAAAACTCATGTGATCGTTATCAAGCAACACATCACCATACTTGAGATCACATAAGATACATTGACGAGAGGATCGAATTACACAGTAACCATGCTCGTGAAAGGTTATTTGCGGATTATGAATCCTTCTGAATAATTGGGTAGGCATGATGCCTTGCTAGAGGCCAATCTTATCTTATGTGTTTGTACCGACACATTGCCAACATATTCGGAAGCCTAATGAGTCATACGCAATAGGCACGGTCCCTGGCTTAAACCAGGAGAGTGGATGTATGATTAAGTGGGACACTTCAGCAAGAAGTTGTGCCGTCGTAGGTTCTCACGAAAAAGGAACTAATAGACATAATGACATCGATATGGCGAGGGATCGTCATAATGGAAAGAGTTTCCTAAAATGGCAATTGATTAAATTAGGAAGGAGTTTCTAATTTAATAATTTTCTATTTGTTGGAATGGCAAATAGGAAATAAAATGTTTTTGGGCTTAAGTTAATATTTGGACTAAATTAGATTTGGACCAAATATTAAATTGAATATTATATTTGGACTAAATTGCATTTGGCCCAAATATTAAAATAAATATTATATTTAGACTAAATTAGATTTGGGCAAAATATTAAATATTATATTTGGACCAAATTAGATTTGGGCCAAATATTAAATATTATATTTGGGCTTGAATTAGATTTGAGCCAAAATATTTTATTTAAACCTATAAAAGAATTTGGGCCATTTAATTATATTTCTAATTGGACTAGAATAAGCCCACTTAATATTCTAATTAAATTAGAATTATTGGGCTAAGCCCAATCCATTAAGGTTTTTGAAACCCTAGGATATTTCACTATAAAAATCCCTTTATGAGTTGCCCAAAATTTTAGTGTTTTTGGTATCATTTTTCAAGAGTTGAAAAACGTATTGCCGTTCACTCTTCCCGTTTCTTTTGGCATCGATTTGAAACGTGGGTGTTCTTTTACCGTCCATACACAAGCCGTGCAAAGGAGAAAGAGCTAGCACTCCTATTCCGCTCTCCTTGCCAACGGACGCGTGCCACGTATCACGAGTTAGAGGCCGGACGCTTGGACGGCTCGAATCCACGAACGACTCAATAATCTAAAGGTTAGATTTATTTATTTGTTTGTGAATGATTTAATTTCGACGTTGATCCAATCGCCGGGATCGGGGTAAGTTCAAAATTTTGAACTACGCTGTTTACCCCGTAGCGATCTTGCTTTACTTTCAGTGGTATCAGAGCCATCGTCGAAATATTTCAATTCCTTACGTGCGGATTCGGTTATGGCGCGCACAAGTTCGACTCGCGAGCAGCGCGCGGCCCGCGGATGCGACCCGCGACCCGCACGCGGGCGTGGCCGACCCGCGCTCCCTTGCGCGGCCCCTGTCGCCCGCACGGGCCGCGGTCGCGTGCGCCAGGCGCACCCCATGCGTGCCCAGCGTGCGCCAGGTGCGGCCCAGCCGCGCCCCATGCGGCCCTTGGCCTTTTTGGGCTATCAGCTGCCTCCCGGCCCCTCCTCCATTGGGCTTTTGTTTGACCTTTCCCCTGGGTCCACGTGAAGCACTCGGGCCAACCCTTCGATGGCCCAATGTGTTTCGTTCCCTCGGGTGAGGCCCGACCAAATTGTTTGGCTATTTTTTATTATTTTTATCCGATCCATGAGTGTATGACACTTATGGGCCATGATTAAAATTGGGCCAGGGCTGTTAATTAGATTATTTATTAATTATTGGGCTGCTAGTGTATGTTTGACATGCATTGGTTGATTCAAGACTTGTTGAGCCTTGTTAGTTAGACTAATGGATGGAGCCCAAGCCCAATACAATTAAAACAAGTTTGTTTTTCCAAAATTATACAAATTTTCAATTTATTGAAAGCGTTTCATTAAGATTGAAATAGATGCAACAATTAATTAACATAATCTAAATGAATCAATGTGATTGATTGCATGGGTTTATGGTATGGATCGAGTCGACCATTTATTTTATGTTAGGAATGAATGCTTGTAAATTTGGTTTTTGAAATAGGGCCTGCGTGTCCTACCTCTCTTATACTCTGATGTACATTCTCTTCTCATCTCACTCCCCCCGAATGTAACTCGGGGTTTCTGATTCTATGTAATGTATGTAGAATAGAATAAAGTAGTTATAGTTGTAGTTTGTATGAAGAGTAAGAGATGGAGCTAAATTGAAGACAAGATTCGAAGACAGACGAAGGCTTGGAGAATGTGCTTGAGAAGCAAGATGTGATTCTTCACCTAGGTTTGACTCGCTAGCTTCCCTTCTATGGCTTGAGGGGGCTAGCCATAGTTATCCATACCATACACTGGTTTGAGTCGTTTATTATGCATTATTAATTTGATTAATTGCATGTGATGAGACTTAAATAAATAAATAATAAATCCCTCATTAATATTAAGTCAACTTGCCTTCCATCATTATGAAGCATTAGGTTTCTAGCTGGCACTTGATTTGTTGAGTCACTCAAGGTCATATGTCACCTATGATTCTTATGATTCATGGGCCATGAGATGTCCCTGAATGATGGGTTCGACTTAACTAGAAAGGTGGGGTTTGTTGAGTCACTCAAGGCTTTACTGAGTATAGAGGCAAAGATTGGGAGTCACATATGATGTGCTTGACAAGGAGTTGTCAACCCAATGAATCTAGGAGTTGTATGGAGATGCAATTGGTAGCAAGTACCTACCTAATCAATCCTAGCACAATTTGTTGAGTCACTCAAGGTTGTGCGAGGGGAGATGGGATCCTAGCCTGTTAAGAAATCTTCCAACGGGATTTCCCGAGTTATGTCTTGAGGGTGGCAAACTAGTAGAAAATAGTGGGAGCAATCATAAAATGTTACTTCTTGCAATTTATGATTTCGTAATTTAATATGATTATAATAATATCTCTATTCAGTTGTTGATCCAGAATGTTTGGAAACATGTCGATAAGATCGATACTCGAGGGCAATAATACCTTCAATGAGACTAATTTCTATAATTGGGAGATCATCTTGAGGATAGTCCTCACATATGATAAGATTCTCTATGCGATAGAGAGCTATCTTCTTACGAAGCCACCAGTTAAGGAAATAGTAGCACATAAAGCCTGGACGATGCACGAGGGTGATATGATCATCGCTTGATATATCGTCTTGGCTACCATTACCCCAAAACATAGGTTGCAACATAAGAGTTATGATGCTTATGAGATCATGGCTAGGCTCAAGGATCATATATTGAGAAGCATGTCATGGAGATGATACGTTTTATCAATAGGTTGCTAGAGCTCAACTTGGGTATGGATGCCGAAACTTACCCTACATTTGGTGCTACAGTCCCTCCCTAACGACTATGGAAAAGACTCTTGGAGAGTGGTTGTCCATACTTAGGGAGACCAAGCCTAAAATTGATTATAAGCCAAGGGAAGTGTTCTCTTAGTTGAAGGGCCCAAGGCGCACAGGGGCAAGCCCAAGAGTGAGAAAGCCAAAAGGAAGAAAAGTTCTTCCATAGCCCAATTTGGAAGAGTCTAGAAGACAAAAACCCGAAAGGGCAAGGAGGATGCGATCTATCTCCACTGTGATAAACCGGGAAGTGTAGAGTAAGAAGAGTTCTACTCAGGACACTTCAGGTATTTATGTTATTGGAATTAATCTATTTACTTTTGATCAGTCCACATGAGTATTAGATACTGGATCTAATGCTCATATTTACACTTTCGTGTATGGGCTCAGGAGTACGAGGAGATTTATAATGGGAGAAGTGTACCTACACATGAGAAATGGATCAAGAGTTGTTCCATTAGTTGTAGGGACCTATTTATTGACATTATCCATAGGGCTTGTATTAGATTTACATAACTGTTACTACAATCCTAGTTTGACTAGGAATATAATTTCTAATTCTTGTTTGACAAGGATGGATATTCATTTTTATTTAAGAACAATAGTTGTTCATTTTATAAAAATGAGTTGTTTTATGGTAAAACAACAGTACGTAACAGTTTGTATGTCCTTCATGTTGATACTCCTATCAATAACATAAATATTAAGCGACTTAAATCAGGTGATTTAAATAGCACTTATTTATGGCATTGTCGCCTTAAGCCATATAAATGAGACTCGCACATCCAACTTGTATAGAGCTGGATATCTTAGCACATTTGATTATGAATCATATGGTGCTTGCGAATCTTGTTTACTTGGCAAAATAACTAAGTCTCTTTTTAAAGTAAAGGGAGGCTACATAAGTGCTAGGGTTTGTGCACATTGATGTGTGTGAACCCACGTCCACCCAAACTAGAGGTGGATATGTCTACTTCATAACCTTTACTGATGATAGATGGTCGGGCTGTCGAACACCAATAGATTAGATGAATAATGATTCGGATTTGCAGCAAGGGCGCAACCCAAAGTCGTCTCCCAACGAACCTCAAATGGATCTGTCAAAATAAGACTAAACGAGGGGGGGTTTTGGTGAAAAGACAGAAAACAAAATAAACACGAAGACAGTAAACCGAGATGCAACCGGTTGCAACCTTTCCTGCCTACCCGGGTATCATCATCCACCATATAAAGAACCTATTTATCTTTAATCCCCAGATCAAACAAAAATGCTTGACAATCACCGAAGACTAAATCGAAACTAATATAAAAACCACAAAAGATCTTCTTGATCAATATACAAGTTTCAATTTCTTTTAGCACACGGATCTGAAACTGACATGAACAATCGCCCACTAAGTTTATTTTATTTCTTGCAGCCAATACCCCAATCGAGCCTATTAGTCAAATCTGCCCAAGCATCATGCATGCATTCATACAATCGCATAAAATACATACACACTTGAGAAGAAGCAAAGAAACAAAACCATAAGATTAAAGATGAAAACAGATATACAAAAAAGTCCAAAGATTCAAACCAGGTAAGGAGTATGGCATGCAACCAATTACAAAATCCTTAGCCTTACATCTTGAAAAGAACAATGGAGAAAAAGGAAAATCGGCTACTGTTCACGTCCGAAAAGAATTGATCCCTAATGGCCTCTTAATGTGCTTAAATAGAGCTTAGGGAGGAAACCCTAGGTTACTGAAACTCCACGGCTGATTTCGAATAGGATAACGTGCGTTCTGGGCTTCAGCCCCTTTTTAATCACTTGATTTGGATATCAGACGCCCAAGTTATGGCTTTTTAAAGAATCAATGTCTGTGCAGCTTTCCTAATTTAACCCAGCTATCTGGTCCCGACTTTGAAGCGATGTTTGGAGGCTCAAATGAAGTCGGATTTGGACAAGCCATATCATTCCAGAAAGCCCAAGAAATCCTCTGTAATATCTCTGAAGACATCATTCATGTTCTGGGATTATAACTTGGCCAAAAATTTGAAAGAAGCACAGAAGGTCAAATCTATCAGCACATTGTCTCCAATCTCCTTGTTTCTCTTCTGCCAAAAATAAAATAAAATAGTGTGAAGCCCAATTCCTATAAAATGAAATAAAAAAAATTAAGATAAATAAAATGACGCAACTAATGTGAAAAAAGACTAAATATGAGGGATAAATAATATGAAAATATGCGCTCTATCAATAAATCATGTTTTGGTTATGTGTATCTTATGAGACACAGATCTGAGGCTTTTGAAAAGTTCAAATAATTCAGATTTGAAGTAGAGGAACAAACTGGGAAAAGTATCAAAGTACTTCGATCAGATCGAGGTGGTGAATACTTGAACAGTGAGTTTCTAGATCATCTGAAGCAGAATGTGATTCTCTCACAATGGACTCCATCTGGAACATCAAAGATGAATGGTGTGTCTAAAGAAGGAATAGGACCTTGTTGGACATGGTCTGGTCCATGATGAGTCACGCTGAACTCCCTATTTCATTTTGGGGATACGCACTCCTCACCGCGATCTTTGTTTTGAACAGGGTTCCAAGTAAATCAGTTACTCAGACTCCATATAAGATATGGAAAGGAAATAAGCCAAATTTGTCTTTCCTTAAGATTTGGGGTTGTCAAATTTATGTTAAACGTGTTGACAGTAATAAGCTACAACCCAAATCGACAAGATATCTGTTTGTGGGATATCCAAATGGATATTACTTTTACCACCCATGTGAACAAAAGGTGTTTTGTTGCCAAGCATGTGGTATTCCTTGAGAAGGAATTCTTAGATACTGTGGCTAGTGGGAGGAATGTTAAGCTCGAATAAGATTCGAGGCGAACCATAAACAAATACTCCCCTTCAGGAACCCGAGAAAGGTCAGACATAAGAAGTTGTGTCAACTCCCCAACCTTATACACAAGAACCTCATAGGTCGATGAGGGTTCGTCGCAAGCAAGAGAGATATGGATTTCTCATCTCGGCAAATGGAGATGTGCTTCTGGTTATGAACGATGAGCCTACTACCTATGATGAGGCAATGTTTGACATTGACTCTGGGTTATGACAGATGGATGACAAAATAGCTTTCCTTATAGGAAACCTGGTCGAGGATGTGTATATGACACAACCTGATGGTTTTGTTACTCATAAACATGCAAATAAGATTTACAACTTGCAAAGGTCCATTTATGGACTAAGGCAAGCATCCTGGAGTTAGAATCAATGTTTTGATGAAAAGATAAAAAAAATTGATTTTTCACAAAAGAGAAGTTGATCCTTGTGTTTACAAGAAGGTTAGTGGGAGCGTGGTGGTCCTTTTAGTCCTATATGTGGACAATATATTGCTCATAGGGAATGGTGTTCCCATGATGTAATTAGTTAAAATATGGCTTTCAAAATATTTTCTCCATGAAGAATTTGGGAGAAGCAGCCTATATTCTGGGAATACGGATCTATAGAGATAGATCCAGGAGGTTGCTAGCACTCTCCCATAGCGCGTACATTGACAAGGTGTTAAAGAGGTTTAGCATGGAAGATTCTAGGAGAAGAAGTCTTCCCATGTCACATGGAATACATCTCTCCAAGGCTATGTGTTTGAAGACACAAGATGAGAGAGATAGGATGAGTTGAGCACAATATGCCTTAGCTATTGGCTCGATCATGTATGTCATGTTATGTACGAGGCCTGATATCGCATATACTTTGAGCATATGTAGTAGATATCAAGCTGATCCAGGTTAGAAACACTGGATTGCTGTGAAACCATTCTTAAGTACTTGTGAAGCACTAAAGAGATGTTTTTTTCCATATGGAGAATGAGAGCATACCATGAAGGGGTTCACGGATGCCAGTTTCCAATTTGACCATGATGATTTTAAATCATGTACAGTCGAAATTCATATTCTGCCTATATGGCTGGGCCATGAGTTGGAAGAGTTCCAACAAGAGATAATGGCAGATTCAACAACTGAAGTCAAATACATAACAACTTTCGAAGCAACTAAGGAGGTTGTATGGATCCGTAAGTTCTCTGATGAACTTAAAGTGGTGTCCAGCATTGTTGATCCAATAACAGTTATTGGGACAACAATGGAGCCATCGCGTAAGCGAAGGAACCACAGTCTCATCAACGGACCAAATTTGTATTGCGACATCACCATATGATAATGGAGGTTATCAGCTGAGGTGACATATATAGAGAAAGTGTCAATGGATGACAACGTCATAGATCCCTTGACTAAAGCTCTATCCCAGGAGAAACATGAAAGTCATGTTCGATCATCAGGTATAAGATACATGAGTGATTGGCTCTAGTGCAAGTGGGAGAATGTTAGTGTAGGTGCTCTAGACCCAATTAGATTGGGCATGTTGTACACTGACAATTGTAATCAATTTTATTATTTGAATAAGGAGTTATTCAAATTCACAAAAAGTCATTCTATTAGTTTCTTGTTATTATTGTAATAACCGAATGAAACTAGATAGAAGTCCATATGGTGTATACTGTGATTAATCTATAAAGATGTGAGATGATGCATCACAGTTTCTAGACATCATTAAACGTCCCAAGTCGTAGCAATGTCAAGAATGAACATTGACAATTGCGGTAAGACTTGTATGTGCTATGTTTTTGCTATGTGATAGCAATGGGGGTCTCACACCCATAGGCATGGGGATGCCTAGACAAGTGCATAGGTGACCAATGTTGGAGAACGTGTCACTGGACATGACTCGCCATGAGAATCCATTTTGGTTATATGTTGATGGTATTCTCATACGAGATGGGTGTAACTAATCCTTGGACCTGAGGTTGTCACAGTCATCTCATAAGAAGACCGATATGCTTTGACATCGTTTCGATGGGCTTAGACAAAGGCTGCACGTGGGCGATCGTTGGATATATCATGAGGCTTATGGAGATGGGTGTATAACTAAGATGGGACTCGTTTATCCCTTGATAGAGGATGATGTATCTAAGGCGCCTTCGGTGGATATTCACTTTAAATCCATGGCCATGGTGAAGGAGATCAATAAGGAGTTATTGATTTACTTTCTAATTAAGTGAAGATATCCGGAAGACCGAAGAAAACTCATGTGATCGTTATCAAGCAACACATCGCCATACTTGAGATCACATAAGATACATTGATGAGAGGATCGAATTACACGGTAACCATGCTTGTGAAAGGTTATTTGCAGATTATGAATCCTTCTGAATAATTGGGTAGGCATGATGCCTTGCTAGAGGCCAATCTTGTCTTATGTGTTCGTACCAACACATTGCCAACATATTCGGAAGCCTAATGAGTCATACGCAATAGGCACGGTCCCTGGCTTAAACCAGGAGAGTGGACGTATGGTTAAGTGGGACACTTCGGCAAGAAGTTATGCCGTCGTAGGTTCTCACGGAAAAAGAACAAATAGACGTAATGACGTCGATATGGCGAGGGGTCATCATAATGGAAAGAGTTTCCTAAAATGGCAATTGATTAAATTAGGAAGAAATTTCTAATTTAATAATTTTCTATTTGTTGGAGTGGCAAATAGGAAATAAAATATATTTGGACTTAAGTTAATATTTGGACTAAATTGGATTTGGGCCAAATATTAAATTAAATATTATATTTGGACTAAATTGGATTTGGGCCAAATATTAAATTAAATATTATATTTGGACTAAATTGGATTTGGGCCAAATATTAAAATAAATATTATATTTTGACTAAATTAGATTTGGGCCAAATATTAAATATTATATTTGGACCAAATTAGATTTGGGCCAAATATTAAATAAAATATATTTGGGCTTGAATTAGTTTGGGCCATAATATTTTATTTAACCTATAAAAGGATTGGGTCATTTAATTATATTTCTAGTTGGACTAGAATAAGCCCACTTAAGATTCTAATTAAATTAGAATTAATGGGCTAGCCTAATCCATTAGGGTTTTAGAAACCCTAGGATATTTCCTTATAAATATCTCTTTATGGGTTGCCCAAAAGAAAGGGGGTTTTGGTGTCGTTTTTCAATAGTTGAAAAACACATTACCGTTCATTCTTCTCCGTTTCTTTTTGCATCGATTTGAAACGTGGGTGTTCTTTTACCGTCCATACACAAGTCGCGCAAAGGAGAAGGAGCTAGCACTCCTATTCCGCTCTCTTTGCCAACGGACGCGTGCCGCGTATCACGAGTTAGAGGCTGGACGCTTGGATGGCTTGAATCCGCGAACGACTCGATAATCTAAAGGTTAAATTTATTTATTTGTTTGTGAATGATTTAATTTCAACGTTGATCCAATCGCCGGGATCGAGGTAAGTTCAAAATTTTGAACTACGTTGTTTACCCCGTAGCGATCTTGCTTGACTTTCAGATGTATCTAAGGCGCCTTCGATGGATATTCACTTTAAATCCATGGCCATGGTAAAAGAGATCAATAAGGAGTTATTGATTTACTTTCTATTAAGTGAAGATATCCAGAAGACCGAAGAAAACTCAAGTGATCGTTATGAAGCAACACATCGCCATACTTGAGATCACATAAGATACATTGACGAGAGGATCGAATTACACAGTAACCATGCTCGTGAAAGGTTATTTGCGGATTATGAATCCTTCTAAATAATTGGGTAGCCATGATGCCTTGCTAGAGGCCAATCTTGTCTTATGTGTTTGTACCGACACATTGCCAACATATTCGGAAGCCTAATGAGTCATACGCAATAGGCACGGTCCTTGGCTTAAACCAGGAGAGTGGACGTATGGTTAAGTGGGACACTTCGGCAAGAAGTTGTGCCGTCGTAGGTTCTCACGGAAAAGGAACAAATAGACGTAATGACGTCGATATGGCGAGGGATCATCATAATGGAAAGAGTTTCTTAAAATGGCAATTGATTAAATTAGGAAGGAGTTTCTAGTTTGATAATTTTCTATTTGTTGGAGTGGAAAATGGGAAATAAAATATTTTTGGGCTTAAGTTAATATTTGGACTAAATTAGATTTGGACCAAATATTAAATTGAATATTATATTTGGACTAAATTGGATTTGGGCCAAATATTAAAATAAATATTATATTTTGACTAAATTAGATTTGGGCCAAATATTAAATATTATATTTGGATCAAATTAGATTTGGGTCAAATATTAAATATCATATTTGGTCCAAAATATTTTATTTAAACCTATAAAAGGATTTGGGCCATTTAATTATATTTTAGTTGGACTAGAATAAGCCCACTTAATATTCTAATTAAATTAGAATTATTGGGCTAAGCCCAATTCATTAGGGTTTTAGAAACCCTAGGATATTTCACTATAAATATCTCTTTATGGGTTGCCCAAAATTGTAGTGTTTTTGGTGTCGTTTTTCAAGAGTTGAGAAACATATTGCCGTTCACTCTTCCTATTTCTTTTTGGCATCGATTTGAAACGTGGGTGTTCTTTTACCGTCCATACACAAGCCGCGCGAAGGAGAAGGAGCTAGCACTCTTATTCCGCTCTCCTTGCCAATGGACGCGTGTCGTGTATCACGAGTTAGAGGCCAGACGCTTGGACGGCTCGAATCCGCAAATGACTCGATAATCTAAAGGTTAGATTTATTTATTTGTTTGTGAATGATTTAATTTCGACGTTGATCCAATCGCCGGGATCGGGGTAAGTTCAAAATTTTGAACTATGCTGTTTACCCCGTAGCGATCTTTCTTTACTTTCACTTACGACATGATTTGCAGCAGCTAGCCGATGGAGGCTCCTCTGCGGCCTTGCGGCAGGCAGCCGCAAGTGGCCTCGCGGCAGCTTCATAGCAACCTCTCTCTTTTTTTAGCTTTGATCCATTCAGTAGTCGACACGTGTCAGCACTTGCCATCCTTGAGAATCGTTCCCTATAAATACCCAACTACAGGACATTGATGGGGACTTCTAATTTTTTTGGTAAAATCTAGACACTTTAAATGCACCTTTACTGTTTTCGTGAATAGTCATTGGGATTCGAGATTGACTTTGGCATCGGAGGGTCTTCGTGGGGGAGGATTCCTGTGAGCCTTCTAACCCATTTTCTGAGCATCAATAGGGTAAAATCCTTGCGATGAGCCTAGCGGCGAAGGCAAATCCTTGTGGCAAACCTAGCAGTGAAGGAAGACCCTTGCGGTGAGACCTCGTGGCGAAGGCAAAAGCTTACGGTGAGACCTAGCAGTGAAGGAAAAACCTTGTGGCGAGATCTCGTGGCGAAGGCAAAAGCTTGCGGCTAGACCTAGCGGCGAAGGCCAAACCTTATGGCGAAACCTTGTGGCAAGAGGTAGTGGCGAGAGCTAGTGGCAAAACCTTGTGGCAAGAGCTAATGGCAAGAGCTAATGACATGAGCTAGTGGCGAGAGCTAGTGGCAAAACCTTATAGCAAGAGCTTGTGACATGAGCTAGTGGCGAGAGCTAGTGGCAAAACCTTATGGCAAGAGCTTGTGGCGAGAGCTAGTGGCGAGAGCTAGTGGCGAATCCTTGCAGCGAGCATCCTAGCGGAAAACTCCCTTAAGGCTACATCTCTTACGGCAACCTAACTTCATTTGACCCCGACCTCGAGTAGACCCCACATCACAAATTTTAATTGTTGTATTTTGGCAACAACAATACGGGTATTACATTCCACCCACCTTAAAAGAATTTCGTCCTCAAAATTCACTTTACCTTACTCGTCTGCTCAAGACAACCAGTTTCTCAGGCTATTTCCCAAATTCTCATATTCGAAAATCTCATAACTTAGCCATTGCTCACCTTTCCCTCGGGCTATCCCCACCTTGAGGTTCCGCCTTGGCTTTTAGTCCTCTGACTCTTAAGGACATTCATCAACCGATACCTCTATGGCCTGCTGCCAAATCGCACTACTGATCGTTGGTCACATCTACTGCAACGATGTCCAACACTTGATGGATTTCAACTGCCTCGAAGCATCACTTTGCAATTACTTCCCATTTCCACACCGAACCCAAACCAAACACAATAATGCCAATCAAATTCGACAACACTGCATCACAAATCAGTCCACAACGATTTTTACGCCGATTACACACGGCAACGTTTCCCTTGCCAATCACGCATGGCCACGATTTTACGCTGATCCAACACAGCAACGTCTTAGCACTGACCAACTGCAGCAGGGTCACTTCTAATGCCCATCAAGTATGTTGATGCCCTTTCCATAATGGAATTTTGTCAACAATCACTTACATCTCTAGCTTGAGTCAATCTTCACGGCTGAAAGTAAAGCAATATCGTTACGGGGCAAGCAGCGTAGTTTAAATATTTTTGAACCTTACCCCAATCCCAATAATTGTATCAACGTTGAAATCAAATCATTCACATACAAATAAAATAAATCTAACCTTTAGATTTTTTAGTTGTCCGCAGATTCGAGCCGTCCAAGCGTTCGGCCTCTAACTCGTGATGCGTGTAATACCCGGTATTACATGGTGTTGAAAATAAATAAATTTCGGTTAAATTGAAAGGACCTCAGGTGGTCCGGGAAGTCCATGGGTCAATCTCGAGAAATTAATTAATAAAAATTGTCGAATTGGCGGCAGGGAGTGCCTCGGGACTTGGATGTCCAGGGAAGAGGGCAAGAGATTGATGAGCGTCTCGAGATGAGATTAATGACGCTGGAAGCGGTCCGACCGGGAATAATTTTTGGAATAAATTATGTATAAGCCCGAGTGGGTGCCAATACCGAATAGTCAGAGGGGACCTCCTGGAAGCTGAGGGGACCCTAAGGGTGGTTCGGTTTTCAGAGTAAGGCAACCCTTAAGTGTTTTCGGGTCAAATAAAGGTCCCGTGCAGGCGCAGGGACGAAGTCAAAATTCCCGAGTAGCGGTCGACTATTAATTTTTGATAAATCGAGATGTGGTGTGGCTTGATGATAATTTAATTAAGCCTTGGAGGGTCAAAGTGTTATTATTAAAAGTCTCAAGTGTAATTTTATATTCCTTAAAGAGGAATTATGATAAAATAGGGGGATTAAAAGCTTTATATAAGTAATTATATATATAGGCATGGGTATATATATATATATATGCAGAATCGCGGGCTGCTGCCATTTCAAAAAAATTTGAAATCCAAATCAGAGAGCTTGGCAGAGAGAGAGATCGAGCGATTGAGGGAGAGATGATGAGTGAGAGCTTGCGAGAGAGAGGTGCTGGCCGAATTTGCTAACCAAAGGCAGCAACCATGGCTGCAGTTTGATGGCCGAAACAGAGAGAGTAGAGGAGAGTAAGAGCTCGTGGCCAAGGGGGAGAGCATGGCAGAGAGAGTGAGAGCATGAGAAAGAGAGAGATAGCGATCGAGAGATGGTCGGTTTGAGGCTGCGTGATGCAGCAGTGGCCATGGAAGCAGCGTCGGCTTGATGAAGCCGCGGCCATGGCCGCGGGTGCAGGAGCTCGGGGCGACGAGGGAACCAGCGAGGGCACGATGAAACTCGTGAGGGGCTGAAGTGGCCGCCTTGGTGCGTCGATGGCCGATCGAGACCCGTGGTGATGGCTGTAGCGGTGCGAGCAAGCTGCTCGAGAGAGGCAGCCATGGCTGCTCGCGATGGGAGCAACCAAGGTGGGGGATGCCGATTCGGGTGGCCACTGTGCGACGAAGCTGGCAGTGTGGGTCGGCGATGGCAGTAGGGTCGAGGACCGTGGCTGCTAGCGCGCAGCCGTGTGCAGTTGAAGAAGAAGAAGCAAGTGAGGAAGAAGATGAACAGTGTGCGTGCAGGGGAGGCGCGGGAAGAAGAGAAAAAAGGAGGAAAAAAAAAAGAAAAGAAAAAGAAATATGGAAAATCTGAAAATTTGAGGAAAAATAGGAGAAAACCCCGAAAAATTTCAGAAAAAGTGGGAAAAGTTCTGGAAATTAAATTGGGGCTTGTGGAGAGTGTCGGAAGCTCGAAAATGAGATTTTGGGCGCAAATGGCAGCTCGGGAGGCAATGCCAATGTGGATGATTAATCGATTTTCTCTTCCAGATAAATCGAGGTAAATTAATATTTCTTCCCCAAATTATTTGCATTAAACGAGTTAATGTAAAATAATTATTTGTTGGATTAAACCCTATGTCGGGGTTGTTTGTTAAATTGTTAATGGATGGTTCTGGTAGTGTGTGTGTGGCGAAGTTGAGAGCATTGGTTTAATGCCGGATGTTAATAGAGTTGGGGTTTCATGTGTTTGCCTCTAGGTTCGATCGGGAAGGCCGTGATCTTAGAGGAACTTGAGATTCAGGCTGGAATTTCGTTCCGAGGCAGAGATAAGGCTGCGAGCCAGGTAAGGGATGGCCCCATGTGGAGGTGGCCTTGCAAGTTAGTAAATATGTCTGATAATGTTTTTATGTTGCATTGGCATGTAGTGGTTATACCTTGTGTGATGCAAGACCTAGTGGACCTATGGCCATATGGAGGACTAGTGTGGTAGGGGATGATAGGTTGATGCCTCAAACCTTAGTGGGTTGTGAGGATATGTGAGCCTAGCCTCATTTGCATGCATTGGCATACATAAACATGATTATACTCATATTTACATGCATTGCACCCTTACTGAGTCTTTATGACTCATGAGGTTTTACCTCATGTGTAGATGATGCAAGTCCGGATGCAAGCAGGGATGGCGCCGGGAGGCCGTTGTGGCAACTAGCTATGTTGCCCGGTTATGTATTTTTAATATTGCTTGTATGTAGCCAGGGGGCGTGGTGTATGTATACCCTTGTGAGTAAATGTCTGTGTTTTTGAGCTTAAATGTATTCAATTGTGTAATCATCATAGTGTGATAGGTGATTGTGAGATTGCTTGTTGAATGTGGCATGGTTGGTATAGCCAAGTTTCGGACCGAGTCAAGATCAGCAAGGTATGTTCTCATAAATCCCTAATACTCAGCGAAGTGTTTGTAGGCTAGCTTTGTGCCTGGGTCACCTCTGGCTTGCTATGGGGTGAGCTGAAGAGAGGTGAAGCTCACTCAGGTTTCGGGTCTTGGTCCGCTGGATTTTTCTTAATTGAGTTGGGACCGATTCCTGAGTGGAGCGAAGGGAAGGACGAAGCCTAGTTCCCACCTAGGGCGTTTCCTGTTGAAACATAGTCCAACCCTTCAGTTGTGGTTGTCGGGTGAGTAATCTGGTCGATTATTTACCGGTGGCGCCCGTAAGTGGGAGCGGGTCGTTACAGTTGGTATCAGAGCATGACTAGCTATAAGAGTGGGGAAGGCTAGCGTGTTGGAATGCTAAGTGTGGTCGATTAAATGAGTCGATGATGTCTAGCATGATTTGAATGTAAGTCGAAATGTCTTAACTGCTGAGTTGGGGTCGAGAACAATTGATTTGAAATTTTGAGATTTCAATGTAAGGTTGGTCTGGTAACCTTGAATGTTGGACAGGTGGACTGAGGACCCTAAGGGATTGGGTCAAGTCATTGAGGCCTGCAATGGCATGTTTGGATATTCCTGTTCTTGGGATGAGAAGATACCCTAGATTGAGATGATATACCTGTGAGAGGTATACGGGTTGAGCAATGAGGAACCAAAAACCCAAGTGTGGGTGTTGGTATCAAGAAAACTCGAATGTGGCATTTCGAGGGTATGAAGTGTTTTAAGAATGGGAACTCCTTGAGATTGAAGTGTTGAGGCTCGTGTGGGGACACGAAGCCGAAGCATGACTAGTCCGGGAGGGGATTAGTGGAGCATCCCTATGTCAGGGATTCGTCGAGCTGGTTCTAGGGAATAAAGTTGTCCCTGGGAAGTGGTGCAATAAGGCTTGAGCGCTTGAGATAAAGTGAGCTATAGTGGGAGTTAGCTCGAGACTCAAGGAAATAAGTCGTCAACTGGTTATGTGACGAGCTCCTAGGAGTAAGGTTGCCTGTAGTGAGGCTCTATGGGGAGTGTGCATGTAATGCATTTGTATGTCATGGCCAGTGAAGGCATAACGTAAGTAGAATCAGGAAGGACCCCGAGGGGAGTCGGGTGTGAGTTATGCACAAGAGATGCATACGGTGCCATGTGGTTGTATCGCTATGGCGATCCCAGAGGGGATGTGCCTAGGGTATGACTGGACCCTAGTTGGCTTCTTGATGAGACGAGGTCTATCCTTGGGAATGATAGGCATGTGGCCAGTGGACCCTAGCGGGTGTTTGCACGAGATAGAAGTCCCAAGTGGGTCGAACTGGAATCCAGGGGAATCCAGATTTGGGATTAAGGAGTTGGGCATGCGTTGATGTGCGCGTGAGAGCCATTGGGTTAGAAGTCCTAGTTGTGAAGGGCCAAAAGACCGTTCAAGTGATTGATGGATGAGGGGCCAATCAAAACTCTCATTATGACGCTTGGGGTCTAGTGGGACGCCTAAGGTCAGGAGATGAGAGGTGAATAGACCCTCATTATGATGCCTGGGGTCGTGATGACGCCTAAGGTCTCGAGACCCTTGATGGGAGACGCGGAGGTCACCCAATGAAGGGTATGAGCGGTATGTGGCCTGAGGGTGATGAGTGTGTGGCAACAGGACATCCATAGGCTATGCACGCAATGGAAATGCCAACTTCGGATGCTAGTGGGCAGGGGCATGGTGAGCAATGTGGAGACCCCGAATTTTAAATTCCAAGTCATGGGAGCCTGAGTAAGGCGTGCTGGAAGGCCAAGCCGGGCATCGTGACTGAATGCACTATGGGTGTACAAGGAGAGACGAGAGGTCTCAATTTACCTGGAGGGTGATGGTAGGTGCTCGATGGTTAAGAGTACCGGAGCTTGAGATAGGCTCAGCATGTTGGTTGTTGTTTGAGAGTCTCTTAAGCGATAAGAGATGTAGAGTCTTGAGAAGCGAGACTCATGGTATGAGCTTGAGGTTATTAAGGCAAGGATAACCAAGTGAGATGGCTTGGGTAAGATGGTGACGGAACCATCGTAGCTCGGGAAGGCTATAAGTAGCCTAGATGCTAAGGGTGCAAGGCTCGATGTGACGGATCTGATACTATGGACCGTGTGGCAGAGGACTAATGAGTTGGCTCGCGTTGAGGGCAAGTGGCCCATGGGCTTGAGCAATTTAGTGAACTACAAGTGACGGTCAAATGCCAAAGATTTGGAGCAGCACCCTAGGAAATGTGGTCAGGTGAGACTGAGAATCTCCTGCTAGGGATAGGACATCTAGAGTAGTCCTAAGGAGAAAACGTGGAACGCGGTAATGATCTGATAGATTGTTGTCGAGCAGGACGCCTGGTAAGAATAGTGGCTGCAGGCGTGGCAAGGTAGTCATGTAAAGTTCGATATTAGAGGTGTGACAGAAAGGCTGAAAGTCACACTACGGGGTGCAAAACAGATCAGAGTGGGACCTGAGCCATGCTGTTGGAAACTGTTGTTGGGCCAGTGTATGGGAGCAACACGGTAATAATGATTAGGTGTTGACTCTCTGAAGCACAGGGTAACATGATAGGGAACCAGTGTTGGGCCAGTGTATGGGAGTGACACGATGATGGTGACCAGGTGTTGGCTCGCCTAAAGCACAGGGCAACACAGTGAATATGCAGATGGTCAGGGGCTAAAGATTTGTGAAATGCGGTAGGGTGACGAAAGTTGTGGCCAGTTCCACAACTCAACTGCTAGTAATTAGAGTTGTTAGGGTGTTGCACCCAAGTGGGGTTTAAGCCCTTTATCTCGTTAAAGTAGTGTCAAAGCGATTTAGCGAAGTGGTTTGGCTAATGTTTGGGTGTTGTAGCGCTTCGAGATGTTTGAGAAAGAAACCCGGGGAAAAGAAACGGGTCTAGCGTGGGAATAACGTTACAGTTGATACCTACGGTTGACGGGTCTAATGCTAAGGACCACTGGATATAGACGGTTAGTTCACGGGAGGGACTGCAGCCCTCTATGTGGAGTAACCTGTCTGTAGTGGAGACTATTAGACGCCGAAGACCTGGGGTATGCTGTAGGCTATGCCTGAGCCAGACCTAAAATTCCGTAAGGGTTGAAGTATGAAGGTAGTGCTTTAGTGTCAAGGCAGCAAGAAGGTTTGTGAATCGAGGGGGTGATGTCTCGTGGTGTGATAACAAGAGGTGTGGCAATGCTCCTTGCTAAAGGATGCTATCGCAGTTGTGGTTAATTTGATCGAAGTTGATCGGGTAAATTTGAGATGATGGACCTTGTGTGACCTTGCGGTAATGCAAGAATATGGGTCGATTGGAGGAGTCAGTAAATGACTCGAGAATGTTATGTAAGTGCCGTGGAGGGTGAGATTTACGAGTTAGAAGCCAACCATGAGATGAGAATATTGAGGCGTGCGAAAGTCTCAAGTATGGGGATCTCTAATCCTGTGATGTGAGTTGTGGTAGGCTGAACGTGTGTCTGAGGCACGGTTTGAAATTTGTGAAGGCTTGCAATTGCATGGTCTAGTATTAGTCCTGATGTGTCGATGCGAAAATGAGGAAGTATCTTCATGTGGCACTGGATGGGTTTCTAGTTGTTGACACAGGATTAGTTGTCAGGTGGTAGCACCTGATGGCAATGGTGAGAGCGTGAGGCTCGAGGACTGTTAAGTAAAGCCTTGTTGGGTGCCGTGCATGCCTTTAGTATAAAGGTTCAGCGGGTCCTGGTGTTTAGACCAGGCGAATTTTGAGAAAGAGATCCAAGGAGATAAAAGATGGTTGGTCAAGGCAAAGTTGTGCCGCTTGAAGGAGTGCTACTCCGTAACGAGAGTTGAAATGTGTCCTGGGTAGAACGTGAGAGGTTCTCCCGAGAAAGGTCGAGCATAGGGCAACAACATTAAATGGACCTCCTAAGGCACTACCACTCTAACAGGATGCATCACCCGGGGAAAGCCAGCGTGATGGCAAGTGCTTGAGTAGGAATGTGAGTCTTACGACATCTAGTGGAAGTGTGAGTTCCACAGGAGTAGTAGGGGTGATGTCCAGTGGGTGGAGTTAAATCAAAAATCATAGTCGATGAGTGCAAGTGTAGTGTCTGGAGGAAGGTTGTGTTGGTTGAGCCGGGCGATCCGACTAAAGCTAATCGAGTTGATTAGATGGAAGGTGAAGGCGAATTTAAGATGTCGTTGATGGGTAAAGAGAGCTCGAAGGAAGAGCTTATGAGACGAGATTGGTCCCTAGGAATGGTGTTTAGGTGATGAAATCACCTGATAGCTGTGAGTGCTATACAGCTAGAGGGATGCCTTGGAGTTTGGGCAATTAATGAGATTTAATCTCGTGGCTAAAGGTTAACGATTGTGAAAGGAGATCAGCTAGTGGAGCCGATTGGTGACTAGCTGAGGGTAACTGATGGTGACCAAAGGCGCCAATTGGTGATAGCAGCAGCGGCGAGCGGTGGCTAGCCATGGTCGTGTTGCGTCGTAAGGGTAGTTGGTCAGTAGCGTTAGTGGATCTGGAGTCGCGGTTGCGGCTGGATGTGGCGCTAAGCGATGGCAAGAGATCGTCTTAGCTGACGATGATGGCGTTAAGGCTAATGTGGATGCTCACTGAGTGATGTGAGCTGGTTGTAGCAAAAGTTATAAGAAACCTGGGAGAAGCCAAAGTTTCTCAGGGAATAAGCTAGCTGCTATAAGTATAGCAAAAGTGATTTGTGGAAAATGGCCTAAGGGTGGGGTCGTGTTTGTTGTGTTGACCAGTAAGATTCAAGGAGCAGTGAGTCTTTTGAGATGACGTGGTGGTGTCATCGTCGCTGTAAGAGAATTCATTGTTGTCATGGTGCTGTCCCTGCCGAGTAGGACAAAGGGAACCATTATGCATGGTTTAAATCAGGTGTTTATCGCAAATTGAGAAAGAACCTGATTTTGGGATTGCCTAAAAGTTCCATGCTTCAAGAGTAAGAGGCTTTGTTGAGAAATGTGAGATTTAAAAAGTCCTAACGAAATTGAAGCTGGGCGAGTAAATTTGGCTAGAAGACCGCTACAAGAGTAGGGGTGTAACCATAATAGCTTGTTGTGGTGCGGACCAAAGGCACGAGTCATCCTACAGGTGCGATGCATTAAGTGATTGTGCAGACGGTAATAAGCCATTCACTTGTGCCACGCACCGTGGGTGATGGCGAGGGCCGATCAATGGTTCTGCGACCTTAAGCGCAATGGTAGGATCCTTGACTCATGGTAGGGTTTAATAGCCAAGGTAAGGCCTAGCATGAGGCATGATTGTGAAGGTCGAAATGAGGTAGAAGATTGAAGAAGAGTTGCTCAGTGAAGAGTTCCCTAGTACGGGTATGAAACCCCAACTAGCATGTAATATCGGCCAGAAAGGAAGGCCAGAGTATGCTGTGTGCTTATGTGAGAAACTCCTGGTTGGGAGAAGGTTGTGGCCCGAGCATGGTTAAGCTCGAGGTGAGATGGTAATGGTGCGTGTATCGTCAAGCTCAAGTTGGACTCGGGTAATGCACGTATGGTTGAAATGTGTAATTACATGCCATGGTGTTAGGTATATCGATTTTGCGTAATCGTATCGATAAATGAGGGTCGGCTGGTCAAGGTAGTAAACCATGTATGAAATGGTCGAAGTTGGCAGGGTGGGCCCAATGGGTGCCTCCCATGTAGTGCTAGCGTGATAAGTTGATCGGTAATGAGAGATTGCCATGAGGATCAACTCAAACTCTGCATGCTTGTAATAAATGGCGGTGTGCCATGATAAACGGGTGCCTGAGTGTCTTGTGGGCACTAAAGGAAACATTGCAGCTGATGATCAGTGCTAAAACGTTGCTGGTTGGACCAGCGTAAAATCGTGGCCATGTGTGATTGGCAGTTGGAAACGTTGCCGCGTGTGATCGGCGTAAAATCGTGGTAGACTGATCAGTAATGCAATGTTAGTGAGAGTTGTTTCGGTTGATGCGAAAAAAGGGAAATGGGAAATAAACCTACAAAGCGATGCTTCGAGGCAGAGAAAGTTCATCTGGAGATGAATGTCGTTGCAGTAAACATGATCAGCGACCAGTGGTGCGGTTTAGCGAGAGGCCAAAGCGGTGTTTGGTTGATAATGTCCTCGAGAAGTGGAGGATCAAATGCTTAAGTGAAGCCTTGAGGTGGGAATAACCTGAGGTAAAAGCTGAGAAGTGGTTCGGCTACGAGATTCTCGAGCAGGGGATTCGGAGAGTAGCCGGAAAATGTGATTATCTTGGGTAAGAGATTTAGGCAAAGTGAATTTCGAGGACGAAATTCTTTAAGGAGGGTGGAATGTAATACCCGGTATTACATGGTGTTGAAAATAAATAAATTTCGGTTAAATTGAAAGGATCTCGGGTGGTCCGGGAAGTCCATGGGTCAATCTCGAGAAATTAATTAATAAAAATTGTCGAATTGGCGGCAGGGAGTGCCTCGGGACTTGGATGTCCAGGGAAGAGGGCAAGAGATTGATGAGCGTCTCGAGATGAGAATAATGACGCTGGAAGCGGTCCGACCGGAAATAATTTTTGGAATAAATTATGTATAAGCCCGAGTGGGTGCCAATACCGAATAGTCAGAGGAGACCTCCTGGAAGCTGAGGGGACCCTAGGGGTGGTTCGGTTTTCAGAGTAAGGCAACCCTTAAGTGTTTTCGGGTCAAATAAAGGTCCCGTGCAGGCGCAGGGACGAAGTCGAAATTCCCGAGTAGCGGTCGGCTATTAATTTTTGATAAATCGAGATGTGGTGTGGCTTGATGATAATTTAATTAAGCCTTGGAGGGTCAAAGTGTTATTATTAAAAGTCTCAAGTGTAATTTTATATTCCTTAAAGAGGAATTATGATAAAATAGGGGGATTAAAAGCTTTATATAAGTAATTATATATATAGGCATGGGTATATATATATATATATGCAGAATCGCGGGCTGCTGCCATTTCAAAAAAATTTGAAATCCAAATCAGAGAGCTCGGCAGAGAGAGAGATCGAGCGATTGAGGGAGAGATGATGAGTGAGAGCTTGCGAGAGAGAGGTGCTGGCCGAATTTGCTAACCAAAGGCAGCAACCATGGCTGCCGTTTGATGGCCGAAACAGAGAGAGTAGAGGAGAGTAAGAGCTCGTGGCCAAGGGGGAGAGCATGGCAGAGAGAGTGAGAGCATGAGAAAGAGACAGATAGCGATCGAGAGATGGCTGGTTAGAGGCTGCGTGATGCAGCAGTGGCCATGGAAGCAGCGTCGGCTTGATGAAGCCGCGGCCATGGCCGCGAGTGCAGGAGCTCGGGGCGACGAGGGAACCAGCGAGGGCGCGATGAAACTCGTGAGGGGCTGAAGTGGCCCCCTTGGTGCGTCGATGGCCGGTCGAGACCCGTGGTGATGGCTGTAGCGGTGCGAGCAAGCTGCTCGAGAGAGGCAGCCATGGCTGCTCGCGATGGCAGCAACCAAGGTGGGGGATGCCGATTCGGGTGGCCACTGTGCGACAAAGCTGGCAGTGTGGGTCGGCGATGGCAGTAGGGCCGAGGACCGTGGCTGCTAGCGCGCAGCCGTGTGCAGTTGAAGAAGAAGAAGCAAGTGAGGAAGAAGAATGAACAGTGTGCGTGCAGGGGAGGCGCGGGAAGAAGAGAAAAAAGGAGGAAAAAAAAAAGAAAAGAAAAAGAAATATGAAAATATGAAAATTTGAGGAAAAATAGGAGAAAACCCCGAAAAATTCCAGAAAAAGTGGGAAAAGTTCTGGAAATTAAATTGGGGCTTGTGGAGAGTGTCGGAAGCTCGAAAATGAGATTTTGGGCGCAAATGGCAGCTCGGGAGGCAATGCCAATGTGGATGATTAATCGATTTTCTCTTCCAGATAAATCGAGGTAAATTAATATTTCTTCCCCAAATTATTTGCATTAAACGAGTTAATGTAAAATAATTATTTGTTGGATTAAACCCTATGTCGGGGTTGTTTGTTAAATTGTTGATGGATGGTTCTGGTAGTGTGTGTGGCGAAGTTGAGAGCATTGGTTTAATGCCGGATGTTAATAGAGTTGGGGTTTCATGTGTTTGCCTCTAGGTTCGATCGGGAAGGCCGTGATCTTAGAGGAACTTGAGATTCAGGCTGGAATTTCGTTCCGAGGTAGAGATAAGGCTGCGAGCCAGGTAAGGGATGGCCCCATGTGGAGGTGGCCTTGCAAGTTAGTAAATATGTCTGATAATGTTTTTATGTTGCATTGGCATGTAGTGGTTATACCTTGTGTGATGCAAGACCTAGTGGACCTATGGCCATATGGAGGACTAGTGTGGTAGGGGCTGATAGGTTGATGCCTCAAACCTTAGTGGGTTGTGAGGATATGTGAGCCTAGCCTCATTTGCATGCATTGGCATACATAAACATGATTATACTCATATTTGCATGCATTGCACCCTTACTGAGTCTTTATGACTCATGAGGTTTTACCTCATGTGTAGATGATGCAAGTCCGGATGTAAGCAGGGATGACGCCGGGAGGCCGTTGTGGCAACTAGCTGTGTTGCCCGGTTATGTATTTTTAATATTGCTTATATGTAGCCAGGGGGCGTGGTGTATGTATACCTTTGTGAGTAAATGTCTGTGTTTTTTAGCTTAAATGTATTCAATTGTGTAATCATCATAGTGTGATAGGTGATTGTGAGATTGCTTGTTGAATGTGGCATGGTTGGTAAAGCCAAGTTTCAGACCGAGTCAAGATCAGCAAGGTATGTTCTCATAAATCCCTAATACTCAGCGAAGTGTTTGTAGGCTAGCTTTGTGCCTGGGTCACCTCTGGCTTGCTATGGGGTGAACTGAAGAGAGGTGAAGCTCACTCAGGTTTCGGGTCTTGGTCCGCTGGATTTTTCTTAATTGAGTTGGGACCGATTCCTGAGTGGAGCGAAGGGAAGGACGAAACCTAGTTCCCACCTAGGGCGTTTCCTGTTGAAACATAGTCCAACCCTTCAGTTGTGGTTGTCGGGTGAGTAATCTGGTCGATTATTTACCGGTGGCGCCCGTAAACCATACGTCCGCTCTCTTGCTTTAAGCCAAGGACCGTGCCTATTGCACATGACTCATTAGGCTTCCGAATATGTTGACAATGTGTCGGTACAAACACATAAGACAAGATTGGCCTCTAGCAAGGTGTTATGCCTACCCAATTATTCATAAGGATTTATAATCCACAAATAACCTTTCACGAGCATGATTACCGTGTAATTCGATCCTCTTGTCAATGTATCTTATGTGATCTCAAGTATAGCGATGTGTTGCTTGATTACGATCACATGAGTCTTTTTCGGTCATTCGGATATCTTCACTTAATAGAAAGTGAATCAATAACTCACTACAAAAAAATTGATTTTTAGCGGTGGTTTTTATGTGGCGATTTTTAAAACCGCCGCAAAAAATGGAATTTTGCAACGGTTTGTTAACTGCCGCAAAATACTATTTTAGAGGCAGTTTTTTTAATATTTTGCGGTGGTTTTCAAGAAACCGTCGCAAATTTTAGAAAATAATTAAAAAATAAAATTGAATTTAGCAGCGGTTTTTGAGAAATCGCCGCTAAATTAAAAAATAATTAAATAAATCAAAATTAAAATTAAAATACATTTTGCAGGCAGTTTTGAAAAACCGTCGCAAAATTCATGAAAGATTTAATTTAGCGGCGGTTTTCAAAAACCGCAGCTAAATTAAAAAAAAATTAAATAATTTATAATTAAATTTAAATTAACATTTGCGGCGGTTTTTAGAAACCGCCGCAAAATTCATTAAAAAATTTAATTTAGCGGCGGTTTTTCAAAATCGCCGCTAAATTAAACAAATAATTAAATAATTTATAATTAAATTTAAATTAACATTTGCGACAGTTTTTAGAAATCGCCACAAAATTCATTAAAAATTTTAATTTAGCGGCGGTTATTAACCGCCGCTAAATTTAAAAATAATTAAATAATTGAAAATTAAAATTAAATTGAATTAAATTAATAAAAAGAAATATAAAATCTTAAAAAGAAATTGAAAATTTAATTTAAATTAATTGCAAAATCTTTATATATATAAAAGTAGGATACTCTTGAAAAAACAAATTTCCTCCAAAAACTTGCATTAATTAATGATTTGCAATTAACATTTATTGTATTAATAATTTATATTTTGTAATTTGCATTAATAATTTAAAATTTTCAATTGCTTTGAAATAATAAGTAGCAATAAAATTTTCCCCCAAAACTTGCACTAATGATTTTCATTTAGTATTTATTGCATTAATAATTTACATTTTGTAATTTACATATTTATATATATAAAAATATGATAGTTTTGAAGAAAGAAATTTCCACCCAAAACTTGCATTAATGATTTGTAATTAATACTTATTGTATTAATAATTTACATTTTGTAATTCGCATTAATAATTTAAAATTTTCAATTGCTTTGAAATAATAAGTAGTATTAAAATTTTCCTCTAAAACTTGCATTTAGTATTTATTGCATTAATAATTTACATTTTGTAATTTGCATATTTATATATATAAAAGTATGATAGTTTTGAAAAAAGAAATTTCCACCCAAAACTTGCATTAATGATTTGTAATTAATACTTATTGTATTAATAATTTATATTTTGTAATTCGCATTAATAATTTAAAATTTTCAATTGCTTTGAAATAATAAATAGTAATAAATTTTTCCCCCAAAACTTGCATTAATGATTTGCATTCAGTACTTATTGCATTAATAATTTATATTTTATAATTTGCATCTTTATATATATAAAAAATGATAGTCTTGAAAAAATAAATTTTTCTCCAAATCTTGCATTAATGATTTATAATTAATACTTATTGCATTAATAATTTGCATTTTGTAATTTGCATTAATAATTTAAAATTTTCAATTGCTTTGAAATAATAAGTAGTAATAAATTTTCCCCCCAAAACTTGCATTAATGATTTGCATTTAGTATTTATTGCATTAATAATTTACATTTTGTAATTTGTATCTTATATATATAAAAGTAAAATAGTCTTGAAAAAGAAATTTTCCTCCAAAACTTGCATTAATGATTTACAATTAATACTTATTGCATTAATAATTTGCACTAAATATACGAGTTTTTCAATGCTAATTGTTTTGTATTAAATTTGCATGAGTTTTATGAGAAATATTAATAGACAACTTAAACTATTAATTAAGTCATAGAAAATTATCCATTTATTTAAAATATTATTTTTATATCTTTATTCTATATATATTTATATAATATTAAAATATGATAGTCAAATAAAGTATTTTGCCAAGTGTCAATCAATGGTGAATTTTTTCCCTCAAAAACTTGCATTAAATCAAAGATAGTGATTAATTAATTATTAATTACTTTAATAATTATATTATAGTCTTGAAAATGTGATGTCTTAACAAATTCATAAAAAAGTATTTAAGGTTGTCAAACGCTAGGGTTTTTCAATGCTAATTAATATTTAAGATATCACATTTTTAAGATTATGGAAGAAATCAAAATTAATTTTTTTAAAAATTTTGTTATTATTGAAAAAACTTATTCTTACTCATATTTAAGAGTTTAAATTTATATTTATAATTATAATATAATAAATAGAAAATAACGAACATTTTTAAGTCAAAATATTTATTTATAAATAAATATAATATAATAAAAAAAATTATAAGTATTTTCTCGAGTGACCTATTTAATATGTTAATTATTCTTTAATACATTAATTGAATGACAGTATATTGAATTAAAAGTGTTCTCCATTAGTATATTGAATAGTGAATAATTAAGTAAACTTAATTTTTTTAACATGATTAAAGATTAAAAAAAAATTATAATTATCAATTCTGTTAAAATTATTTAAAATAATAAATTTATTTTTTTATTTTTAAATTAAACTCTCCCATATATCACATGGGTTCACCACTAGTTAATTAAAAAATTAATTTAAAAAATTAAAATAAAAATAAATTTAACAAAATTTTAATAATTTTAAAAATATATAATTTTTTATTTTTAATCAATTAATTTAGTTAATTTAATTCAATTAATTTATTTTTAATTTATTCCTTTACTCTTTTAAAAAATAATAAATTAATTAATATTTTTTAATTTATATTAAAAAATATAAAATATAATTATGGAAAGTAGTGGCTGTTTTGATATATAATTTATATATGCGGTTATATAACAAAGGGGTTTGGCAGATTAGACGGTCGCGCGCACACACGTGCACAGTGGAGGTTGCAGGATCGAAACTCTAGGGGAGGGGAGGCTGGAAATTTAATTTCCAGCCTCGCCACATGGCGCGCGGACAAGCGGGTGGTCCAAACGGGCGGGTGGGCGCAAGCAAGTGGAAGAAATTAAAATTTTTAATTTTTGCGGCAGTTTCAGAAACCGCCGCTAAAATTAAAATTTTTATTTTTTTTATTTTTACGGCTGTTGAAAAACCGCTGCTAAAATTAAAAATTTTAATTTTTTTATAATTTTCACGACGGTTGAAAAACTGCCGCTATGTATTTTATAAACCGCCGCTAAATCACTAATTTTGCGACGGTTTTAAAATCGCCGCAAAAAAATGTGATTAGCGGCGGTTATTCCAGCGGTTGGTCAAAACTGTCGCTAAATGCCAATGTTTTTGTAGTGACTTCTTATTGATCTCTTTCACCATGGCCATGGATTTAAAGTGAATATCCACCGAAAATGTCTTAGATACATCATCCTCTATCAAGGGATAGACGAGTCCCATCTTAGCTATGCACCCATCTCCATAAGTCTCGCGATATGCCCAACGATCGCCCACATGCAGCCTTTATCTAGGCTCATCGAAACGATATCAAAGCATATCAATCTTCTTATGAGATGACCGTGACAACCTTAGGTCTAAGGATTAGTTACACCCATCTTGTATGAGAATACCATCAACATATAATCAAAATGGATTCTCATAGTAAGTCATGTCCAGTGACACGTTCTCCAACATTAGTCACTAATGTACTTGTCTAGGCATCCCCATGCCTATGGGTGTGAGACCCCCATTACTATCACATAGCACTTACAAGTCTTATCGTGATTGTCAATGTTCATTCTTGACATTACTATGACTTGGGACGTTTAATGATGTCTAGAAATTGTGATGCGTCATCTCACATCTTTATAGATTAATCACAGTATACATCATATGGACTTCTATCTAGTTTCATTCGGTTATTACAATAATAACAAGAAACTAATAGAATGACTTCTTGTGAATTTGAACAACTCTTTATTCAAATAATAAACATGATTACAATTGTCAGTGTACAACATGCCCAATCTGTTTAGGTCTAGAGCACCTACACTAACAACAACAACATCTCATTACTGATCGACTATAACCATGCTCGCACTATATGGGAAGCAACCATTTGGCTCCTCTTGTTGCACACGGCCATTCATCACATGGTCTGCTACCTTGACCAGCCAACCTCCACTTATCGTCGATTATGCTTAGCCCACATACCCATACCTCATCGTGGGTAGCTTCATGCTTCAGCCAAAAACATGCACTACCCGAGTCCACACCTCGAGCTTAATGATGCACGCACCATACACTCTCCCGACTAGGGATTCTTTCCACATTTAACAAAAACACTGAGGTCTTTCTTATTAGCCGATACCAGTCACCAACTGGGGTCACATACCTCAATTTTCGGCCATCATGACCCATACTAGGCCTTACTCCGGCTGTCAAACCCTATAACGAGTAAGTGATCCTACCATTTTACTTTAAGGTTGTGGAACTTTTGACCACCGCCCTTGCCAACCCCTACTGTGCATGCTATAGATCTTCGGCCCCTGCCCACCCGCATAATCACCGTGTTGTCCTATGCATTAGGCGAGCCAACACCCAGTCCTCACGACCATATTACTCCCATGCAGGCACATCAAGGCCCAACACCAATTTCCAACAGCATGGCCTAGACCTGTCATTGATTACATTGCACCCATAGTATGACTCTGAGCCTTCGAGTCTCAGCTCCATTACCTTAATCCATCATGGTTACACCACCACCCCTGTAACGGTTTTCTAGCCAAGTTTACTAGCCTATTTTCAATTCCATTCGAACATTTCTATATTCCACAATTCCTCGACATAGCCTCACCCTCACAGGGCACGAGATTACATGTCCATCCCCTAACAACTTATTTCTCAATTCGCAACTGACACCTGACCTTGAGACTCTACCATGTACAATGGTACTCTGTCTTCCTCGACAATGTCATCACCACGTCCACAACGAGATTTTTCCCAAGGTCATTACATCTTAAATTTCATAGGTCACCTCAACCACTACGACCTCAATCTTGGATTAGCCTTTTCCTCATTACCTTGCCCTTCTTGAATAGCTTACTAATCCACGAGAAACTCCGGCTTCTCCCAAATTTCGCTTGTACCTTTCACTTCTAGCGAGCTCACACCATTTGGTTAGCAGCCACATTGGATCTAATGTCACCATCATCAGCCAAGACGACCTCCTACCATTGCTTGGCGCCACATCCAATCGCAACCACAACTCCAGAGCCACGTACGCCACTGACTGACTACTCTCACGACGCCGCACGACCATGGCTAGCCACTACTCTCCATTGCTGCTATCATCGGTCGGCGCCTGCAGTCGCCACCGGCTACCCCCAGACGGTCACCAATCGGCTCCACTAACTACTTTTTTTCACACCCATTAACCTTTAACCACGAGGTTAAATTTCGTCAATTGCCCACACACCAAAGCATCCCCCTAACTGTATCACTCACAACTATCAAATGATCTCATTAGCACCGAAACCTCATTTATGAGAACTAATCCCATTCATAAACTACTCATTTGAGCTCTTTTTACCCATTGACGAACTCTCCAATTCACCCTCAACATCCATCTAATCCACTCCATTAGATTTTTCTAAGTTGCGAGGCTCGTGACTAACACACTATTCCTCTAGGCACTACTCTAGCTACAGAAACCCTCTCGAGCTTAGCAGCTCAACCATTAGCTCTGCAACTCGGCCTCCCAACAGCTCAGTAACTCAACCCTCCACCAGCTCTGCGGCTCGGCCCTCCCCTAGCTCGGCAACTTGGCCCCCTACCAGCTTGGCAGCTTGGCCTTCTGCCAGCTCGATAACTCAGCCTCCACAAGCTCGCCAACTCGGCCCTCTAGCAGCTCGACAACTTGGCCTCCACCAGCTCAGAAGCTCGGCCTTCTGCCAGCTCGACAACTTGGCCCTCGGTAGCTCGACATCGAGCCCCATGCTCCCATCATTACCATTGCAGGTGCCATCACCTGACAATCTATCATGTGTCATCAATTGGAAACCCATCTAGTGCTACATGAGGATGTCTCCTCAGTATCACATCGACACATTCAGGATTAACACTCGATTGTGCAACTACAACCCTTCACAGATTCCGCCACCATGCCATAGCCACATGTTTAGCCTATCTCAAGCCCATATCACTGGTTTAGAGATCCATGTACCTGGAACCCCAACACATTTTCGTGTTTCCATCTCATCGTTGGATTTCATCTCGTAAGTCTTGCCCTCCACGACACTTACTTCACATAACCTCCTGGGTCACTTGCCAACTCTTCCGGTCAACCCTATACTCCCACATCGCATAGGGTCACATTGGGTCCATCACCCTAATTTTACTAGATCAAACACGATCAACCCCAGGCGTAATGCGCTAAGATCCTTTAACAGGGAGCTTCATCACGAGACTTGCCACGATTCCACAAATCCTCACACAACATGGAACTTAGGCTTAGCCCGAACATAACCTACAATTTGCTCCAAGTTTTTGGCGTCTAATTGTCTCCACTATAGACTGGTTACTTTCCACAGAGGGTCGCGGTCTCTCGTCATGAGCTAACCCAATGGCCACCTGCCATCTACATCTGCATCAGTGGTCCCTAACATTAGACCCATCACTGGTAGGCATTAGCATTATTCCATGCTAAAGCCATTCCTCATTCCTTGGATTCCACTCTCTTTAGACATCTCAAGACACCACATGGTCTTAACATGCGGTGAACCATTTCATCACTACTTCACTGCCACAAAGGACTTAACCCCCACTTGGGCCTTTGTACGCTTCGCTCAACTTAACCCCCTTGCACTTACACAACTCGCAATTCTTAGCTACTCAGCTAAGCTCACCTTCGACACTAAGCGACTAATCACTACGACACACGAGACACGATTACTAATCAAGCTACCCTAGCTCCTCGGTCACCATGACCTTCACGGAAGATTTCTGGTCCTACAAAACTTAGACCCTTACTTGACAAAATTCTTATGATGCTGCTCCAACTCCTCGGCATCTGATCGTCACCTGCAGTCCACTATATTGCTCCGGCCAATGGGCCACCTGCCCTTACCACGAGCCAACTTGTTAGTCTGCTGCCACATGGTCCATAACATCATATTTGTCACTATGAGCCTTGCACCCGTTGCATTAACCCCACGTTGAAGCCTCCGCAAGGTGCGATGGATCCACCTCCATCTAACGGAAGCAACCTCATTAGGTTGTCTTTCCCTTGATAACCTCAGGCTCATCCCATGAGCCTTATTCCTCAAGACTCCATATCTCGTATAACTTAAAAGCATCACAATAATCCAACTCTTACAGCCTCACAGTCTTACCCCATAAGATCATACCTCACGACTTTTCAACCAAGATCTGAAAGACCTATATTTCCATACCAATGGATCCTGATCCATCACAAACCACTTTGTCACCAAGCTCATCCTAAAGCTTGACTACCTTAGGTTCCGACACCCATTGTTTGGAGCACATATTGTCACCCTCCAAGTGAGTCGAGACCTTGCGTCTCCCTTACATACCCTCATATGCATTAAGTCACTATGCCTAGTTCGGCCTTCCTACACGCCTTACTCAGGCTCCCATGACCTTGGAATTACAACCTGGGGCCTCTACATCACTTGCTACACCCCCACGCCACTCGAGCATTTGTAGTTGGCATTTCCTTTGAGCGCATAGCCTATGGATGTCCTGTTGCCACAACCTGGCCTATCACTGCCCTTAGACCACACAACCTGTTCACACCCCTCATCAGGTAACCTCCTCGTCACCCCAACAAGGATCTCATGACCTTAGGCGTCATTCTCAACCCCCAAGCATCACGATGAGGGTCTATACATCTCTCATCTTGCGACCTTAGGCGTCCCACCGACCCCAAGCGTCACCATGAGAGTTTGATTGGCCCTTCATCCATCAATCACATGAACGGTCTCTAGGCCCTTCACAACATGGACTTCTAATCCCATGGCTTTCACACGCATATCAACACATGCCCAACTTATTCATCCCAATCTGGATTCCCTTGAATCCCAGCTTGATCCGCTAGGGATTTTTCCATCTTCCACACACCTAACCTTCCTTAGGATAGTCATCGATTCATCCCGAAACTAGCTAGCGTCCACTCATGCCTTAGGTACATCCCCTCCGGGATCATCATAACGATATGAGCACATCGTACCATATATATCTAGCATGCATTCATCACGCACGACTCCCCTCAGAGTCCTTTCGAATGCTACTTACGTCATGCCTACCCTGCCTATGACATGCATATGCACTACATGCACGCTCCACATAGAGCCTTACTGCAAGCAACCTTACCCCCTTCTTGGAGCTCATCACTTGGCCTATTGACGACTCCCTTCTTGATCCTCGAGCTAACTCCCACCTTAGTTCACTCTATCTCAAACACCATAGCCTTATCACACCTCTTCTAAGGGAACAACTTTATTCCCTCGAACATGCTTGGCCAATCCCGACATAGGTGTAACACCCTAGACTTTGAAAGATAATTAATTAATGGGTTTATGGTGGTTTGTGTATGATTATTGATTAATTGTGAGGTTGCAATAAATTGTTTGTGATTTATTAAAGAATTAAAGTTATGGGGATATTTCAGGAAAAAGTGGGAAAAAAAGAATAAACCAAATTAATGAGTTTTGGAAATTTTTTTGGGTGTAGGTGAAATAAGGAAAATTAGGTGTCAGGGTGTGCATGTGAATTCTGGAAGTTTGAGGGGCTAAGTGTGACTTTCGGAAATGGCATTGGATTACTTTAAAATTAATGGGGGAAGTTTAATGGTTGAAGGAGCAGCCAACCCAGCTAGTTGCACGCGCGAGGGGTCCGCTGGGCGACTAAGGATCGAGTGTGAGGGGTAGCGCGCAGGAGAAAGAAAAGGGTGGAATTTTTTCCACCCATTTGGGGCGCCAAACGGAGGTATGAATGAAAACTGACCTTAAAATATGAAAATATATTTTATTATATTTACAAGAATTACATCATTAGTCACATAATTACAATTGCTAGATACCATCTAAATCTAACATTAGGGCCCTAACACTAACAACTCTGTGGTAGTTTGAAGACATTATTCAGCAGTGCTTGTCTTTACTTCTGACGAGGTCAGAACCTTCTAGTGGGGTGGTTTGTAACATCTGACACGCTCATAGGTGTCCATACTGCACCTATGAGATGTGTTGGTACGAGGGTGGCGTGTCAAGTCAAGATGTGAGTGGCTAACGGACTCAAGTGTTGGAAGGCACAGGGTTGTCATGCCAAGGTGGCAACAAGCATGCAAGAGAATGTGGGAGAACGCAAGAGAATGGGCTTCGCGAGCTGGTGCACCCACAAGTAAGTCAATGTGTGACATAGTTTTGGCGCATGGATGCGACTAGGCACGGTCACGTGTGAGCGGATAACCAAGGAATGCAGATGCCACGAGGTAGGCTGCATAGGCCGAAAAGTGCGAGACATGGAGACAAGCTAAGTAGGCCGAGATGTGCAGGACATGGGGGTAATCTGCGTGGCCTTGACAAAGTCAAGGATTGATGTCAGGAGGGATTGATGTCAGGAGGCAGTCAACAGTAGGCAGGAACAATTGCAACACCCAAGTGGGCGCGGCTTGCACACTCCCTCAAAATGTGGAGCACGTCCCCACGATATGCTCCTACAAAGGCCTTTATGCACGCACGACTGAGGTGGTTTGGACAAGTGGCAGCTTGGCAAGCCATGCAACCCATAAAGATGGTTTTTCACATGATGCATACGGCCCTATTGAGTCTGATGTGACAATTAAGTGTGATAGCAGCTTGTAAACTTGTAGCCTATATATATGTGACTAGATGGGTGATTTTGGTAGCTTAGAGAGAACATAACCCAAGCCATTTTCTTTGTGTGCGCTTCCTTTTATGTTGTGCTTAACCCCGTTGCATACTAGGTTGACCTAAATAGACGGAGTTAGGGCGATCACAAGTTCGCCAGCAAAATTCTTGAAGGCTAATCTTGTAATGTATATATTATATAACGGTGGAATGGGAGAAAGTAAGCCACTGTTGCACATGATGACCTGTTATTATAATATATATATATATATATATATGTTGGTGGAAGAAGCAAAGTCCGCCTCACATGCCTTCCGCCTTAATTTATATGTTAATATATGTATATATATATATATGTGTGTGTGTGTGTGTGGGGGGGGGGGGGGGGGGGGGGGGGGAGAAGCATAGGCCTCCGCCTTGCTACTGATGGGGCGGGGAGACTCCCGCCCGCATGGCTGCTGCCAAGAGGGGGCGGGCGAGAGACCTCTCCTGCCGTTGGGTCTTGCCCGTTTTCTTTAATGACAAGAGAAAAATGATGTAATATATTCTATTTAGAAAATACTAGTCAATATGATTTCATTTCTAAATAAAAATTCCGACAGTAACACTGAATACTTTTCGCAAGTAAGGTGCACTCTTGGCTTTTAGTTTATCAAATTCATACGATGGATGCCTGTCCTATACATGAACAAAAAAAGAGAACTGATTGCCCTGTACTAAATATACATCATCCTTAATGTACACAACTTTGCAAGTGCACAGAGCATGCTTTTACATCATCAAAACTAACTTTCTTCTGAAGGCAAGTTACCTTCAACTTAATGAGCTTTGTTGTTGTGCATGGCATGTTGCAAATCTTGACGAATCTCTTAACTGAATATTTTAAGGATAATCCTTAAAAATAAGTTATATTCCAAGATCAAATGATGGAGAACCCAGAACATCAAGCTGTGGTGTCCTAGGATCTGGGATCATCACTCTTTTGGGCGCTGAAACTTGTGAGTTATACCCAAGTAATTTTGCAGCTTGTTCCTCCACAGCATCAAGATCAAGCCCTTCGTAGAACTGATCGTCATCAAATGCATCTCCACTGGCTTCGACTTGTTGCCCTTGATCCTGCTGGCGAAATTCCTGATCTAAGCCGATTGCAGGGACAGACCTAACTTGGGGAAAACTCAATTTTCTTTTCCGACTGCAAATGTTCTCATTTTCTATAGCATTACCATTTTTTGTGGATGGCATGGCTTGATAAGAGATCCTCTCAGGTTCCAACTGAATGAATGGTGAGCTCCTCCCAGAGAACTCCAAGCCAGTTTGATGCGAACTGAAATAATCGTTTACGGTCCCTGCCAAGCTCCCTGATTCACCAGTCCTGGTTCGGGGACCAACAGAGTCGGGACTAAACTCTTGGGAGCAGTAAGACAGTCTCTTTATTGGTGATTGACTTAGTAAAGAGCGCCTGTCAATAGAAAAAGACAAATCAGTTTCCACTAAATATAGCAAAATGCAGCACGGACAAAGGCAAGGCTGCCTAGAGATGAGCCCGCCCAACTCTTGAAAGCGGGGAGCATCATGCACTAGGGATGCCCTTTTTTAATTGCAAAATGCAGCGCTGTCAATCATATAAAATATAGCATGTGAAAACTACTTAGTTTAGCACAGGAGTTAATAACAACCAGTAAGGGGTAGTAGAAGGACAAATTGTGTTCTTCGGGGTGGGCTCATACGAAAAAAGGAAAGAAAAGAAAGGGGATAAGCTAGCAAGCATTCTGGCTGATGCGTCCACACTTGCTGAAATGAGAGCTTGTGATTTGTCAGCTAAAAGAGTACGTAATGTATATGGCTGTCTCCACTTGAATGAGAAAATTCCAATATGTAAGAAGGGAAAACAATATGCATATAGCTGATTGCCATGCTGGCCAGTGAAAGGAGAAATAGGAATATATGCACATGAACCTAGCTGAAGGGGTGCATGGCATTGAGAGAATATATATATAGGCAAAGGCTAAGTTGCCTGCATATAAGGGATTAGTTGTGGCTGCTACAGCCTGAGGAAGGTTGGGAAGTGTTGAGAAAGAGGATATGCAACCCAAATGTATATCCTGGAAACCTGGGGCAGCCAATGGGATGCTCCACTCTTCACCTGCCTTCTCACACTTCTGGCCTATATAAAGTTGCTTGAGCTGGAAGGAGTGTGAGATGAGATATGGTCTTGTTACATTGGCATTGCTTAAGCGGGTATGTGATCTTACTAGTCTTTAATACCTCATTCTTGCATATTTTATCATTTTTACAGATGGCTCAACTGCTAAAGACCAAGCGTGAGTAGGTAGAGGCTCACACTGGCTTTGTTTTGTGATGAGACTGTCGAATTATTTTGATATTAACATCATGGTTATCGATGGGGAGGGAGGGAACTAAAGAATCAGACTTGTTTATGTTCTGTGGTTAATGTATTTAACGCCTATAATGCAGGGCTCAATTTTGTGTCATGTATTATGATCCCGGTGTGAGGATGTATGGCTCTATTTTGTGATGGCCAATGACTGGATTTGGGGGGGGGAGGTGTAGTGATGTGACAAGGATATTGAAAGAGAGGTGGTAATATGGACAAGTGCAAGTAACAAGGAGTAAAGCCTAAGTCAAGAGAAAAAAAACATGTATAAGAGGCCAAGAGATGAATATGGGAAGTGAGATTAACCTAGAGACTAAATTAGATCAGTAGTGGAAAGAGGACAGTTGAGGGTTATAACTGGCCGTCATGTGCAAGAATTGACTGTGAGATTGTTGATTGTGGACTTTGGGAAGTGATTAAGTGTCTAAGGGTTATGGGAATATCATGTGTACAGGTGACCGTGCTACTGAGAGGTCACTGGTGGGTCAACTGAAGCAGAACATAGAAGGTGAAAGTGGTATTAAAATGAGGAGTAATGATGGGGTAAAGCCTTCTAAGATCTGATCCAACTCATTGAGTTAAAAGCAATAATCCCAAACCCTCTGACTGAGTAAGATGATCACCAGTCTGTTCTTGTCCTGAGTACACACAAATGGTCAAACGGAGACTGGAGGTCCCCAACTACATTTTTTGTTGTGCCATCAGCCATGGAGGGTGATATCCAGCTAACACATTAGTGTCTGAACAAAGGTCATAGGGAGGATAATGGGTATCCAAGTACTGACCAGGAAATAACTTAAAGAAAAGATTTTTACCCTGTGGATTAATTAAGATGAATTAAGTTGGGAAAAATAAAGTTGATGCATTAATGAAAGATGTTTGCCATCTGACTCATGCCAATGATATGGATCATAGTACTGCTAGAGTTGCTACGGTGCTACCACCATTGTTTTATGTATATACATATTATCCTTTTTCTATAAATCCTCCAAGGGATCTGTGCTGGCCATTGCCCCCGAAGCTGGGTCCGTGACATTAATAATCTGTATATAAGCAAGTCAGACATTTTTTTTTTTCTTCTACAACCCTCAAAAGACCATACATATTAACAAAAACTGCATATCTAAAACGTGGTCACACCAGGCACATAAACATCATGAGCTGACAATTATTTACTTGTGGGAACATATATTATTAAGAACATGTGAAAAATTAGGAATTCCAGGTATCATGAAAAGACAAGAACAGACCTTGACATTCTAGAATACCATCTGTTGGCCTCAGCCTATCTTTACAATCTGACATCCGGCTAGTCAACAGGTGTAAATTATTTTCACAAGAGTAAATTACACTAACCACCCCTGAGGTTTGGCATTAAGTACAGAGACCACCCCTCTAGTTTGAGAAGTTACAGATACTTCCCTTAAGATTTAAAACTTGTTCCAGCAAATACCCCTACCATTAAAAATGACAGTTAATTTTTCTAAAATGTCAATATACCCTCCTATTTAAATATCTCTCCCTCTCCTCCACCCTCTCTCCATCTCTCTCTTTCCCTGGTGGCCAAGTGGCGGAGGCAGCTCTCTTTGTGAATTGAACCCCAGACAAATTGGGGTTTGAACCCAAGTCATCTGGGGTTCATGATCAGCCACCAGAAGTGTTTCTTTTAAAAAAATATATATTCAATTTCACAGAGGAGAAAAAATTTAGAGAGACGAGAGAGATAATTATAGGGATAAATAATCATTTTACATCAATTTTTAACGGTAGGGGAGGTCTCTGTAATTTCTCAAACTAGTGGGGTGGTCTTTATAATTACATATCCAACCTTTATCCCATTATATGGGGTTGACTACATGAATTCTAGACTTCTATGTATTTCTGTCTTTTGTCATATCTTCATTTAGATCCATACACTTCATATCAAATTTTAGTGTCTCTCCTAAAATCTTACGGAGTCTGCCTCTACCTCTTTTTTTGACTAATTGTTCCATTTCATCAACTCTCTTCACAGGAACGTCTCTTGGTCTCCTTCTCACATGACCAAACTATCTTAGTCTAATCTCTCTCATCTTCCCCTCGATTGACACTACTCCTACCTTATTACGAATAACCTCATTTCTAATTTTATCTTGTATAGCCGCACATCTATCTTAGCATTCTCATCTCCGCTACGCTCGTCTTTTACTCATACTGATATTTGACTGCCCAACATTCTGAGCCATATAACAAGACTGGTCTTATAGCTATCCTATAGAATTTTTCTTTCAATTTTAATGGGATTTTACCATCACATAACACTCCCGATGCATTTCTCCATTTTAGCCAACCTGCATTAATTCTATGCGTGACATCCTCGTGAATTTCTTTATCTTTTTGAATCAATGATCCCAAATATCGAAAATGATTTTTTCTTTGTAAGATTTGGTCTTCCAATTTTATTACAATATCTTCCACTCTTGCATTCTTACTAAATTTACATTCCATATATTATATTTTCCTTCTACTTAATTTAAATCCCTTAGATTCTAAATTGTTTCTCCACAACTCAAGCTTAGTGTTCACTCCCTCTTTTGTTTCATCCACCAACACTATGTCATCTGCAAATAGCATACACCATGGCACCTCTGTCTAAATGTGTTTAGTGAGTTCATCAATTACTAAAGCAAATAAGTATGGACTTAGTACAGAACCTTGGTGCAGTCCCATTATAATTTTAAACGGTTTAGTATCCCCTCCGCATGTTCTGACCCTTGTCTCTACACTGTGATACATGTCCTTAAGGGCTTGTATATAGTCTATTCAAACTCATTTCTTCTCTAAAACCCTCCATAATACTTCTCTAAGGACTTTATCATAGGCATTTTCTAGATCTATAAACACCATATGCAGGTCCTTCTGCTGATTCCAATACCTTTCCATTGGGCGTCTCAGTAGGTATATAGCTTCCATTGTTGACCTATCAAGCATGAAACCAAACTAATTTTTCGAGACATCTGTTTCTTTTCTAAGCCTCTACTCTATTACTCTCCCCCAAAGTTTCATGGTATGTCCCATTAACTTAATTCCTCTATAATTTTCACAGTTTTGAACATCTCCTTTGTTCTTGTATATAGGAACCAAAGTACTATTCCTCCACTCATCTGGCATCTTTTTTGATTTAAGGATTGCGTTATATAATTTTCTTAGCCAAGAGATGCCCTCTTCTCCCATGCATTTCCATGCTTCTATTGGTATATTATCCGGTTCCACCGTCTTATGATTTTTCATCTTTTTTAATGCTTGTCTTATTTCATTTGGACTTATGCGTCGATAAAATGTATAGCTCACGTTCCCTTCGGAGTTACTAAGATGTCCCCACCTAACTCTTGTGTCCTCACCATCATTGAATAATTTTGTGAAATACTCCTTCCATCTCTCCTTAATTGCTCTCTCATTCACTAATACATTTTGGTTTTCATCTTTTATGCATTTCACTTGGTTTAGATCCCTTGTTTTTCTTTCTCTTGCTTTAGTTAATTTATATATATCCCTTTCTCCATCTTTTGAATCAAGTCGTTTATATAGATTCTCATATGCTTTTGACCTTACTTCACTAACAGCTCTTTTTGCTGCCTTTTTTGTTTCTTTATAATTTTTTAGGTTTTCTTCATTGTTACACTGATATACAGCCTTATAGCAAGTTTTCTTATTTCTAATTTTCAATTGTATCTTTTCATTCCACCACCAAGACTCCTTAAAGTTTGGAGCTTTACCATTTGTCTCTCAAAGGACTACCTTTGTCGTGCTTCTCAGGGCAGTAGCCATTTCCCTCCACATTTAGTTTGATTGTCCTTCTCTATTCCATTCCCTTCTACCTCTTAATTTTTCTTTGAAAATTAATTGTTTCTCCCCTTTTAAATCCCACCACCTAATTCTTGGATTTTGTTTTATGTGATTTTTTCTCTTCCAATTTCTTACTTGGACGTCAAGTACTAAAAGTCTATGTTGAGTAGTCAAACACTCCCCCGGTATCACCTTACAATTCCTACAACATAACCGATCCTCTTGTCTCATGAGGAAATAATCTATTTGAGTGCTTGATGTGACATTTTTATATGTGATTAAGTGTTCGTCCTTCTTTTTGAACCTAGTATTAGTTATGATGAGCCCATATGCCATGCAAAAATCTAGAATAGACTTACCCTCATTATTAATTTCCCCGAATCCATACCCTCCATGTACCTCTCTATAGCCGCTTCCGTCTCTACTCACGTGACCATGGATAAAAATGGAAGAAGAAAGAGGTAAAAACTGAAAAAAAAACCTGTAAATTGCCATCATGTCACTTCTACTGTTTTCTGCTTGAGTATTTGCTGCAGTGGGATTTATCCTGTCATCAATAAAGCTATTATCACAAGAGTAATTATCCTGCTCCTCTTCCTCGTCATCCGATACCTCAACCTCTGAAGATACCCTGTGTATAAAAAAATCAAGAAATCAGGACTTTTTACACTGAACTAACTCTAAATTTTGATGGCTAGCAGTTTAAGCAAAGACTTACTCAGCCTCCTCCTCGATGAAAGCTCTGGCGTCATTTACTGGCTTCCTCTTTCCTAAATGTAACAACAGATTGTGATTAAACAATGAATAAGTGGACGGAGCAGAGATACTATATCCAACAGAGATTTTTTTTTGGATGGTGGTGGTGGTGTGGGGGTGTTCAAGGAACCAGATTATGGACATTTACAGTGTGCATCATGCATAAGTTCCATTTTACCTCTGTCATTCTTAACATAGACAGGATCTGGCCTTGGATGAGCACTGGCTGACTTTGTCTTTCGGTATATATTTCCTTCTGTGCCTTCTGGAGGCCTTGATTTGCTGTGATCTCCATACTTACGCAACCTTTTATACTTCTTTTCCTGTTGAACAGTTGCTGACTTACCTCCAGAATTCAAGCACCAGTCTTCACTGCAACTGTTGTTTTTGGAATTTACCAAAGGGGTTTGGGCTTCCTCAATTACTGGAAAGCAGAGACCATCTCTTTTACGGCACTATATTTGGCATTGAGGACGGGAGTCTGAGTTTCTACAACAACAGAAGCTGAAACATCTCTTCCACATGCACCACCGTTCATAATTGGCTTCTCTTTCTTCTCAGGAATTGGAGACTCCAGGAACACTTGGGTATTTGATTTAGCAGGTGAATCAAGGATTGGGACTGTTAACTTGCCTTCACTTTTACCTTTTGGTATCCCTGTAAAAGTTGAGATGTTTTGGCATTTCAATTTCTACAGCATAATGCAGATGTAATCAACTTTTAGGTTTTTGACTGTCAACATGCACAAAGCATCACATTTTAGGGAGAAATACCAACCAGCACAATCAATAGGAGACTCTGGAACAACACCACTGTTGATAAAATTAGTTAGTCGAGGACTAAGCTCAGCATCTCTTAATTCATTGTTTGAATTATCAGCTAGCAGTTCAACTGTGCGGTTTTCATTAGGTGCCTCAATGTTGTTTTCTCCTTCATTGGACAAACTCATCTTGGAAACACGGGTCTGAAGAGATGTCTCAACTCCATCCAGTTTGTTCTCTTGCTGGGTAACTGAGTTGCATGAACCAGATGTCCACATGTTCTCGTTTTCTTCTTTGCATCTTGTCTGCAAAGCTGTTTGGTTGGACGTTTCTTTTACCCTTGAACTCATTTCTTTATATCCTCCTTGGGAAGCCTTTGAATCGGAACAATCTTGCTCTGAACAGTTTAGCAAGATTGCATTTCTCCCACTCATACATTTAGAATGCAAATGATCTGTTAAAGGAAGTAGAGGTATAGATAAAACCAGGACATTTCCAGAAGAGTCAACAGATACAAAATTTGAGCCAAATAGGTAGGAGTGCACGGGATTATTTTGGACACGAGAATCTGGGAGATAATACTTCTCTGTTGCCATGGTCTCCATGAGCAATGGATCAGAATCTGTTACTTTCCTGTGTAAATGCTCTCCAGGGGAACCATGAGAATGCTGTACATCTGAAATATGCTTCAGCAAGGTAATATACTAGAAGAAACTGAAAATCCATGGCATAACATAGCTTTGGATGTATAATATTGCAACCCTAACTTTGGTATGTTACATGGTGACACTCCAGATTATCATAACAGATCAGTGCTTCACTAAATATATACTAAACAATCAATGTATGATACAAAATAAAAAAATTTAGACACAATAACTTAAGCATGTAATCTAAACATATAACGATAAAGTATATATTAACAAGTTCTAAGTGCTTTAAAAACACTTATAAGGATGTAAATATCATAAATAAATAATGCTAATGCTTACATTTACACCTACCATAATGTTTCCCAAAATACTTGCTTTTATGCACTTCATCAAAATGGTTACAACTCCATTCATTTTGAGCCTTCAGAAGAGATAATGGTTTCCAATAATACAGTGCAATCCTGATGGTGCCAACTCCAAATACTTGGGATAGTGAATAGGTTGTTTTCTTCTTAAGTGAGGGTCAAATTGGTGAACATGTGTACATGCTCAAAATGGATTAGAAGGCCAACTTTAGCTGCCTAGATACCTGATTATAAAATTTTCAGGAAAATAAAAATTTATTTTGCTTAAATAAAATTAGAAATGAGGTTATTCGTAATAAGGTAGGAGTAGTGCCAATCAAGGAGAAGATGAGATACTAGACTAAGATGGTTTGGTCATGTGAGAAGAAGACCAAAACATGCTCCTGTGAACAGAGTTGATGAAATAGAACAATTAGTCAAAAAAAGAGGTAAAGGTAGACCTAAGAAGATTTTGGGAGAAACATTAAAGTTTGATATGAAGTGTATGGGCCTAAATGAAGATATGACAAAATACAAAAATACATAGAAGTCTAGAATTTATGTAGTCGACCCCACATAGTGGGATAAAGGCTGGATATGTTGTTGTTGTTGTAAAACTTCATTTTGCTTCTTCTTTCTTTATTCTATTCTAGATCAAGACAGTCATACAGAAAGACATCAAAAACTGATTGAATAAAAAAATATAAGTTCACTAAAGATTATCCTAAATCTTGGAAATATAATCTTATATAATATTTTAAAAACTAATTAGGAAATAAATGAACCAAATATTCTAAAACAAATAATAAAACATATTAATAATATCTTCTAAAATACTTCATATCTTGTCCTCCATCATTTTTGAACAATTACAAATAGAAATGATCATATTCCAAAAACCAAGAACTTCTATAAGAACATATATATCACTCATGATACCAAATACTCATTCAAAACAAAATGAACAAGGAACCTAAAATATTCCAAAGCTCCCGTGAAATCTATCAGCATGACAAAGGAAACTACTGGTGGAGGAGATGGGAGCAAGAGAATAGAACAACTCTACTAACTTACCTAGGAGGAAAAGAAACAGCTCTGCCAGTCAAATATTTCACGGCACAAAAATGTTTCTACTTTCATAGTGGCAGAAGGCAAAAGAGAAATCAAAAACCCACACTGAAGGACTGCACAAAACTTTAAGAACAAGAATCTTTTGTCTGCAAGCTTTTTGATCTGTGGATGATGGAATTACCTTTCATGCCTTTCTCAAACTGATCAACAATTTCAACTCCTAAGCCCACATTTGATAGGGATTCATCCTGAACATTGGCATATGCCATATTAGTAAAAAAAATATATAACAGAATAAGCCAAATCCAACACAGAATAAGGAGTCAACCTCAGCAAATAAGGTTTTGCTGTCTCTAGTATATGATAAGCCTTGCAAGCATTGCATAGCATCAATTAACATCGATGTTCTGAATGAGTGCATTACTTTTTGCACTCTGGAGGGAAATGCCTGGAAATGAGGAAAGGCAAGGAGTGATGGTCTCCAAGTACATTTTTTGGCAGGATGGAAGTACTTAGCAAGTAAATCAGTCTCAGCATCAGTAAGTCTAGCCTTGAAAATATTGCTCTCAATAGGATGATCATCTTTCACTTTTCTTCCACGGGGAATGAATTGCTCAATTGATAGCTCGACAAATTGAACCTCTGGTTTGAAAATATGGGGAATCTACAAATAAAACAAAATGTGAAATAAGAGTTTAAGAAGGTGATAACTGAAAAATCAAAGGGAGACACTAAGTAACCTCAATTGGAAAGATTTACCATCCTTGGGCTAGAATGAAAATTGAAGCTATTCATTCCCCCATTTCGCATGTGTTTCTTGACAGTATTGCTGCTTGCTTGCTTTCGCATATAACCCTTCAACTCTGACCCTTCACAAGCTAAAACAAGTAAAGGTTGTTAAGGAGCTTTTGTGAAACAAATCTAAAGATTTCCAGGCTAATATCTATTTTAATAAATTCAAAACCAGAGAAACATCACATATGAAATTTAGTACTATGAAATTGAATACAGTATTCAGGAAATCAACACAATGAAGTAGCTAGACAGAAAAAGGATATCCACTCGTCCATCATGCTTCCTTCCAGTCCTTCCCATGCGCTGAATCATCCGCAAAGGAGAGATATTAGCATCAAAACAAATGACAAGGTCAACCTCCATTATATCTAGACCTTCTTCGCCAATTGATGTTGCAACAATTACATTGTATCCACCAGACCTGAATTTCTGTAAGGAAATGAAGTAAGCCAAAGAAAAGAGTGCAGAAGAAACTACTTAGAAATAAAAAAAACACAATAACCAAAAGATTTACCTCCAGAACTGACTGTTGAACTTTTTGTGATTGCCCCTTTAATGATTTTCCTGTATAATACAATTATATAGAAGCACTTCATGTACTAAGACCATTAGTTAATTTTATACTAATTGTGACGACCTGTTGAGTAATCGTTGAATTTTATTTTTATTTTCATTTATCTCAACTCACTGTGAATGTTGAATTTTTTTTTTTTTTTTTTTATTACCAAACGGCACCCGCACGGGCATTTGGGTTGACCGAACCCGATTTTTCCTTGGATCCCATGGTCCTCCAGGTTAGGGTTTGGGGCCATTGCCCTTCGTAAATAAAAGAAAAAGTTGTAATACTCTGAAAAAAAAGAAATAAAATTCAACAGGATTACAGCCTAACAAAGAAAAAGAAAAGGTGTCAACATGCATACCTGAGCTTTGCCCAACAAACTGGGTAGCCTTAACCAACTCTGAGATGTTTGCTAATGCATCCATTATGTCCCTGAAGTAGATGTGATATTTTGAGACGAAATAGAGAAGGGAAAATTATCAATCTACCTTTGAAATTGCTTAAAAATCAATGTTGTCCTCCAACTTTCAATTATTCTATTTATGCCCTCAAGCTCTAGAAATAAGTCATCATGGTCCAATCATTAACAATGTCTCTAGGGGAGATCTTTGAATGGGAAAAGCAAACCAATTGACTGTTGTAAGTAAAGTTCAATTTCAGTTTGTGATGGAGCGTGTGCAAGACAATTGGTTGATTTGTTCATATAACTCTCCTTAATTTAAGATATCTTAAGTGTAAAGGCTGCTTGATTAATATTTCTGAATTTCTGCTTGATTAAAATGGATTAATTTCTTCATTTTAGAATTTTCTTATTACTTAACAAGTAGGAACACGTAGATGATTTTATAAAATTCAAGAGCTCAAATAGCAAAACAGAAGTTTGAGGATGACAATACATAATGAAGCAAAATTTGAGGGACAAAATGATATTTTACTTTTAAAAAGCAAAACCCAAAGCAATAACAAAAGAACTCCAATGCAGTGTGATGAAATCATCTTCACCTGACACTTCCTCTGAAGTTTGAGAATATGATAACTCTCGAGTTTTTTGGATCCTTCATTTCTGCACCACCATATTAATGTCAGACTCCATAAACAATGAGCGAGCTTTCTTTTTGCTATGGTCTACATACAAAAATTGGACTAAGGATTTAAAACAACACATTCTATTTAGTTATAAATCTCCAATTTATATATATACATATATATATAAATAAACTTTGAATTCACAAAATGACGAAAAGGGGGCAAACCCTATATAAAAGACACCAAAAGACTTGTAACAACTTAAAAATGAAACCTCATCCAAGACATTAAAAGAAAAGAAAAAAAAAAAAAGACAAGAATGGTTTCCTTAACATTATCTTTCTCAACATACCCTCAAAAGCTCTACAATTATGTTGCATTCAAGTGAAGCATAAAATACAAACTAGAAGAATGGTAATATAGGCGTGCCTACCTCATGCACAAAGTAGACTGAAAAATCAAAGAGGGCATCACCCACTAGAATGTAGAATCCAGAAAAAGAAGAGAGAGAGAGAGACAAATATCCTAAGATCTTGTACAATGCAAGAAGAGATAAACAATGCAAGACAAGATAATCAAGAAGAGATAAACAATGAATATAGCATGCATATACCTGTATTCAGATAGTGTTCTAAAACGCACTAGGCACTAGTCGGGCGCCAAACGAGGGCCTAGCGCCTAAGGCGCCTAGGAAAAATGTTTTTTTTTTTTAATTTAAACCTTTTTTATGTAATTTGATGTTATTTTCAGATAAATCAAAGTTGCAAAGACAAGTAAAATAATTAAATTAAACCTGAGAAAACAAACTGTTAGATTAGTTCTAGGTTCAAGAAGGCAGAATTAGCAATAATACAACATAAATCATATTCGAAGAATCTAACTATCTAATTGGACTTCTTCCTCTCCATATTCATCTAACACACGATCTTCATCGGACTCAAAATCAAATTCATTGATTTCTTGCTCAGCTTTTTCTTCTTCTGATTGAAAATCATCTTCATGAAACTCTCTCACCCTAAACTTCTTCGAGGTTGAAGCATCTCGTCTGCTTCAAATGCTTCACCAACCACTTCCCAAGTGAGCCCCGTACTAGGCTCAACTTCTTCATCAACGATCCATCATTGTGCATTACTAGCATCACTAGCAAGTAGCACATCAACATTCCTTTCCTTCTCCCTTTTGTGCTTGTTCATCAATTTTGCATTAAATTGGACATAGACTAGATTGTTCAATCGATTCACGTCCAGTTTATTTCTTTCTTCGTATGTATCTACACAAATAAGATAATTCATAGAGATAATGAAATTAAAATATTAAAAACGTTTTAAAATATACACTAATCCCTTCAAAAGTGCTCCAATTTCGTTATAAGTTTGGAGTTTGATTTTCATAAATCATCCACCATGTAACTACATAGGTCAAACAAGTATAAAGTAAACAAATTTATACACTAATATACAATAGAAAGGATTAAAGGAATTTTATACTTGGATTATAACTGTCATCATTTTTCGCACACTCTTGAGCTGCCTACGATTTTCCAAAACTCCCTCTTTACTAGTATACTTTGGCAACTCAACATTTATAACATGGCCTTGCAATTCACCATCATAAAACATCTCCACACAGTTAAAAAACCCATCCATCACTTCATTATCAAGTTGTATATCCATATCCTTGAAAGGTAGTAGGGATTCAAAAAATAAGCTGCAAAATACAGTGGACTATTTAGCCTATCTTTCACCCTTGCTTCAATAATCTCCATAACGGTATGATAATTCTTCTCAAGATTATTTAGGGCCTCCTTAATATCTTCCTTTGCCTGCTTAATCTCTCCACATAAAAAACCCATAAAAGGCTTTCTATCTGCATCAATAATTTGAAGCACCTTCACCAAAGGTGCAAAAACCTTAAGGCATATAGTCACGCCATTCCAAAAGGCAATGCTTATCACAGTAGCATAGGCTGCTTTTCCTTTAACAGTCTTTGACCATTTGTACTCCTCCCATTCGGAGCTAGTAAACATTATCCTAATTTGAGCCTTTTCTTTCCATCAAACTTTGCAAAGTAAGGAAAGAAGAAGCGAATCTAGTGACTTCCGGTCTCACTATATCCCTCTTCTTCATAAATGACCTTATTAAGAACAAGGTCTTATGGTGTGCATAAATGAAGATTGCCAAACTCTTGGCCTAATCAATGACTTTCTTATACCTCGACAATTTTTCAATACTTTCAAGCATCAAATGAATGGTGTGAGTAGCACATGAGGTCCAAAAGATATTTGGCCTCTTCACCTTCAACAATTTTGCCGATCTTATGTTGGCAGCATTGTCGGTTACTACTTGAATGACATTTTGTGGCCCAACTTGCTCAATGCACTTGTCCACATACTCAAAGATGAGTTCACTTGTATGTGTTTCATCTAAAGACTCTCTAGAAGAAAGAAAAGCAGTACCCGCATTAGAATTAACACACAGGTTCATGATGCTCCTCCTTTTTCTATTTGTCCACGCATCTGTCATAATGGAGCTCCTTCTTTATGTCATTCCCACACTCAAACAAGTTTCAGGGCTGATGGAGCTCGCAAACTTATCCATAGGGCCAAGAGTACAGGGCGTTTTTCTGCTCGCTAACTCTTGTAATTCATCTTCATCATCCCCTTCCCCCCTTTCAAAGATATTAATAGAGGATCTCATCAAATCTTCCTCCTACTTATTCTTCTTTTTACTCTTTGTCTCGACAATAACATTCTTGCATTTGGCTTGATCATCTGGAGTAGATTTTGGACATGCAAAAACATTTCCAAAAATATGGCCAATATGTTCTTTTACTCTGTAAACACCTCTAGACATAATTTTACCACAACTTGCATTTAACTTTATCCATATTCTTCGAATCAATTAACATTCTATACTTCCATCCAACATCATTTAACTTCCTTTTAAGAACTGAGGAGACCTCAGACGATGTTCCCGTATTCCCAATCCCATCCAACATCATTTGACATTTTTTTTTCTTTTTTTTTTCCTGAGTATTGAGTAATTGACATTGAATTAAAATAGACAAGTAAGAAAGATGAACAAGCAACAACAACAATAATTTGTGAAATTACACTAGTATATAACTTTATAAGTTATAACAGTGTAACTTGCAACTTGCTACTTGTAGCAAGCAACGAGGAAGATGGCTTGCTTCTAGCAAGGAGCAAGGACGAAGATGATGCAGCAAGCAACAAGGAGCAAGGACGAAGATGGTCATACGTACAGGAGGAAGAAGAGTGATAGCAGGGAGAGAATAGCCCGATCGACGGGAAGAAAGAGAGAGAGTGAACAGGAAAGCGAGAGAGAATGAGAAAGCAGTGAGAGAGAGAAAGGGAAAGATAATCGGCCTAGGCCACGTGCGACCCAGGTGGCTCTACACCGCCTGGGCCATCTAGGCAGCGATCGGACCCAATTAATCGGCCTCAGCGCCTAGGGGTGTCGATTTGGCCTTAATCGTGACGGCCAAGGGCTACCTAGCACCTAGGAGTTGCCTAGGCCACGTTTTAGAACACTGTATTAAGATAACATTGAATCTAGTCAAGCGTATATTACACGTATTTAGTTGCCAATGAATCTAGTAAGTAGTGTTTTGGACATCTTAATTATATGTACTAGTATAGACATGAATGGTTGTTAAATAATTAGTAACCACTCAAGTGACTATTCAAATAATTAACTAACTTGGTCACTATTCATGAAAGGATTACAAATATTCATGCAAGGTTTAATTATATTGGTTGACTATATTCTAATAGTCGAGCCTTTTCATTAAAAGATATGAGGGTTGGCAATTAACTACTCAAGGTAGTTATGATTGTGGCTATTTAGGAAAGTCATAACATTTTAGAAAAGGTACGAACAACTCTATAAATAGAGTTTTCATTTGGCTTGAAAAACCTTATGGGTGAATAATTTTTGTGTATTTATTATTGATACTTCTGAGTCAACTATATACAAAAAGTAACCATGCAGTATGAGTGTACTAATGTAATACAAGTATAGAGTACAATATATACATACACTATTCTAACACTCCCCCTCAAGCTAGGGCATATAGGTCATATGCACCAAACTTGTTACAAATGAAAACCAATGCGAGGAACCTCTTCGGCAAGTTGGTCACCTGAGTTGACAAAACTGATAGCAATACATCCAGACAAAATTTTCTCCATATAAAGTGACAATTGATTTCAATGTGTTGGTCCTCTCATGAAAGACTGGATTAGAGGCGATATGCAACGCTGCTTGATTTTCACAAATTAACTTCATTTGAACCACCTCTCCAAACTATAATTCTTGAAGTAATTGCCTTAACCATATAAGTTCACACGTTGCCAGAGCCATAGCACGATATTCAACTTCTGCACTTGACCTGATAACATCATCTCGCTTCTTACTTTACCAGAATACTAGATTGCCACCAATGAGAATACAGTACCCTGAAGTAAAGCATCTATCTAAAGGAGACCCTACCCAGTTTGCATCAGAATAACCAATCACCTGAGTATGCCCCTTATCCTTATACAACAATCCTTGGCCTAGTGCTTTTTTGATATATTTAAGGATGCAAATCATAGCATCCCAATGACTATCACACAAAGATTGTTAACTTTACTTACAACAAAAGAAATGTCTAGCCGAGTGATAGTGAGATAGTTTAGCTTTCCAACAAGTCTTCAATATCTTTCAGGATCTACTAAGGGCTCCCCCTGTCCATGTAAGAGTTTTAACATTCAGGTCCATAGGCGTATCAATAGGTCTGCAATCTAACATGCTAGTTTCTTCAAGAATATCTAAGGCATATTTTCTCTACAAGATGACAACACCATTATTAGATTGAGCTACCTCAATACCAAAAAAATACTTAATGCCCAAATCTTTAGTCAATAAATGATTAAAGAGATGCTACTTTAATTGCAGAATTCCATCCTAATCACTTCTAGCAATGACAATATCATCTACAAACACAACAAGATAGATGCATTTGCCAAGTGATGAATGACGAAGGAAAACAGAATGGTCTGCCTCACTACAAGTCATGCCAAACTCCTGATCAACAACACTAAATTGCCCAAACCAAACTCGTGGAGATTGTTTTAGCCCATAAAGTAAGCGGCCGAGCCAACATACCAAACTTGACTCCCCATGAACAACAAAGCCTGGCGGTTGCTCCATAAAGACCTCATCTTAAAGATCGCTATAAAGAAAACCATTTTTAATGTCCAACTGATAGAGAGGCCAATGACACATAGCATCCATAGAAAGAAACAATCGAACAGAAGTAATCTTGGCCACAATCCAATCCATAAATCTAAATATAGCCCTTTGCAACTAAACGAGCTTTAAGGCGATCAATTTATCCGTCAGGACCAACTTTCACAGTATAAATTCAACAACAACCAACAATAGACTTGCTAAGAGGTAAGGGAACCAATTCCTAACTGCCACTAGAATGTAAAGCAGTCATTTCAACAACCATTGCTTGGCACTATTCAGGATCTGAAAGTGTTTCACAAGTTGTTTTAGGAATAGACACAGAGGATAAAGAAGACACAAATGCATAAAAGGGTGAAACCAAACGATGATAACTAAGGAAAGTGTAAATGGGATGAGGATTATGTGTAGAACAATTACCTTTCCGAACAGAATCAAGCTGAGGGTTATGTAGTGGCAGGGCCGTGGTAGGTGAAGATGTTGGAGCAAGATGTGAGTCATCGAGAACATCCACAATACCTGCATGAGGGTTAGGATGCGGACGACGATGATAGACCTATTAGGGATGACCAAGATAAGAGATAGGGAGAACCCAAAAAATGGTAGTTCCCTCAGTAATAGGGAAGGCAAAGAAGAGAGAAGACTCGAAGAATGTAACGTCAGCGGAGATGAAGTAACGCCGATTGTCGGGAGAATAACACCTCTACCCTTTCTGAAGGCAAGAGCAACCTAAGAAGATGCACTTAATGGGCTTGGTGGAAAGCTTGTCTCGCCTAGGAGTGAAATCATGAACGAAACAAGTGCAACCAAAGACATGAAGGGGAAGAAGATAGGTGTTTTGAGCAGGGAATAAAAGGGAATGTGGAGCTTTGTGCTCCAAGATAGATGAAGGCATACAGTTAATCAAATAACAAGCAATAAGAACTAGCCCAAAAACGAGAAGGGACATTATTATGGAGCAAAAGAGTGTGGGAGGTTTCAATGAGATTGCGATTTTTACGCTCTGCAACTCCATTTTGTTGAGGTGTGTGAGTGCAAGAAGACTGATGAAGAATACCCTGAGAAGACATAAATGTAGTGAAAGGAGCAGAAAAATATTCACGGGCATTATCACTGCACAACACACGTATAGAAGCTTTAAATTGGGTCTAAACTTCAGCACAAAAAGATTGAAAAATAGAGAATAACTCAGAACGATTTTTCATTAAAAATAACCAAGTGTATCAAGAATAGTCATCAATGAAGGTTACAAAATATTGAAATCCGAAAATAGAAAGGAAATGACTAAGACCCCAAACATCGGTATGAACCAATTCAAAGAGGGACGCAGCTCGATTATTAACTCACTCGGGAAACAAAGTACGACAATGTTTACCAAGCTGACATATGCACAATCTAAAGAAAGCAAACTAGAAAGACCTGGAACCATCTTTTATAGTTTGGAAAGGGTCTTTTATAGTTTGGAAAGGCTATGATACCCCAAGCGATTGTGGATAAGGGATGGAGACCTAATAAAAGTGCATGCAACTGATGATGGAGGCATGGAAAGATGGTAAAGTCCCTTTAACTCAAGCACTCTATACCAATCATCCGTCCCATACCCCAGTCTTGCACAAGAATAGAATTATCAACAAAGGTAACAGAATCATTAAGAGCACAGGTTAGTTCACTAATAGAGACAAGGTTAAAAGGACATCTAGGAACATAAAGAATAGAATCCAAAGTTAATGAAGGAAGGGGTTGAGCTTGACCAATGCTCTTGGCAACTACTTTAGAGCCATTGGCAAGAGTGACACAAGGAAGACATGTGGAATGATTGAGATGGGAGAAAAGACATTGATTACAAGAGATATGGTCAAATGCACTAGAATCGAGAACCCAAGGGCCAAGTGAGGAAGACTGAGCGAGGCAAGCAACAAAATTACTAGTATGAGTTACCAAAGCAACAAAAGAAGTGGACTGCTTAGTGGCTTGATACCGAAGGTATTCTTCATAACCAGCTCCAGTCAGGAGAAGAGACGACGATAATTTAACCCTCTAACACGTCAAACTGAGGGTCAGGATTAACAACCTAAACCACATTAGCAGCATAAGGAGGTTGACCGTGTAATTTATGGCAATTCTCTCTGGTGTGACCCCACTGGTGAAAATAATTACATTGGGGAAAGTTTCCTCTATTTGAATTACCAGTCAGTCCTCCTCCTTGCCCTCCACTAGCACTAATATGAGAAGCCAAAACTGAAGAGTCTACGAAAGGGCTCTCGGGCACTGTGATTGAAGAAGAGATGCAAAGCAATCGAGCAAAAACATTCTCTAGAGAGGGAACGATGGGACTGGCTAGGATCTAATCTCGAACTGGAGAGAGTTCAAGTCTAAGGCTAATCAACACCAATATCATAAAAAACTTGTCTCTCTATTGCAGTTGTTCCTCAACATTAACCTCCTCCTTAGTCCCAATAGGCATGAGAGAATTAAACTCAGACATGTTGAGATCGTGCTGCTTCAAGTGAACCATGTTAAAAACAACTGTTAGGATTTGCATTAGTTAGCATTCAAATCATCGAGAGAGGGTTTTAAATGTAGTTAGAAATAATTTTGTCTTTTATATTTTATGAGTTAAAAATGTAACAGAACTAACTCTTTTAAAGTTAGTTCCAGTAGTCCCTATTACTTCTTTAATTGCATTTTAAGTCCCTATTGTAACTGCCTCTATCTCTTATAAATAGAGACGGATAGGTTCTCTGTTAGACATTCAGCATTCATTTCTTTCTATTTAATCTTGCACGAGCTCTAGAGAGAATTGAGAGAGAGCTTCGCTCGGTCCTTGTATTCTCGAGAGGGAAGGCTATTGTTCATAGCCAAGTGTGTGCGAGAGAAAGTACTATATTCGATCACTTTCTAGTGGATTTTGTCAAGGTCATCAGTAGTCTAGATGTAGGGCAATTTATGCCTGAACCAAGATAAGTTTCTTGCCTCTTTTACTTTCTATTAATGTTTTGATTTCCTCTAATATATGTTAGTCTATTTCGGTTTCTAGTGATTGTGAATTGGCTGTGAGAAGTGAGGTTTTTGGTCTGATAAATCGGTCCAATAGTCAACAACAACATTATAAAACCGTTGGATATCATTAGTGTAAAGAGTCTTAGCCTTGGTCCATAACTAATAACAAGTCCTATAAGCTTTATAAATAACATAAAGTTTAGGGTCAATAGGTTGCCATAGTAAATTGCAAAGGAGAGCATCAACTTTCCTCCAAGTAGCTCATTTAGCTGTAGGAATATCATGTACCTTTTTCGTGAAATGGTCCTCATATCCTCGACCCCAAAACCACAATTCAACAAATGCAGCCCAAGACATATAGTTAGCACTACTAATCAACTTTTCAAAGGTAATGACTGGAGAAGGAGTGATAATTGGAGAGAAAATACCATATTTGGAGCCCAAATCAATAGAGGAACTGGTGCTGGACATGATTTGGATGGAAGGAAACTCTAAGAATTCTAGAGCAGCAAAGGACTTTAAAGCAATGATCGTAGCAACGTCACTGATGAATAGTCGCCAGAGCAACCTCTCAATCTGGATCAGCGACGCCAGAAAGGGGAGGTCAAAAATCGACGGAAGAGGGCTGCTAATGCCAGATCTAGAGAAGGTTGCGACAGATGAGGGATGACGACGCTGGATCTGATGAATGCGTCAGATCTGGGGCTAGTGGTGTGGTCAGTGTCCTGACAAGACCATCGAAAAGCAAGATTGGAGTTCAGTGTGCTAGATTCGGGGTTGGATGATGCGACGCCAGCAACAGAGGCGGCGGCGTGTGGTGGTGATTCCGACGACAAGCTTCCAAGGTTAGGTCAATCAGACCTTGTTGACTAGATTGGCGTGGTTGGATTTCTCAAACGACACCGAGTACTAGGTGAACGAGCTTGAACAAGTGCGGGAAGAGAGAGAAAATCGAGTATGGACACCGCTGGAGAGAGAAACACAGCAAGACTAGGGTTTTGGCTCTGATACCATGAAAAACCTTATGGGTGAATGATTTTTGTATATCTATTATTGATACTTGTTGGTGGAAGAAGATAAAGCTAAGGCTAGCTCGTGCTAAGGAATAAATCCGAGAGATACCAGATAATCTCATCCATATCTTCTTATCTCTTGTTGATAATAATCTGTTTCAATTTGTAGTTAATTATCTGTTTATGTTTGATTATTTAATTTGCTTATGTTGTAATCTAGAGCTGTAAATTAGGAGATATTTTAGGAGTTAGAGTTGAAGTTGAATTAGTAATGAGCTAAGTTGTGTATTTATACTCAAGCAATAATCTGAAATCGATGAGGTAGAATTCATTCAATCTACCTAATTTTATCATGGTATCAAAGCCTTGCTCGTGGAATATCTGATTAACAAGAGTTCTTCTTGTAAGGGAACTCTGATACAATGGCGGAAAAACCTCAAACCAGCGAGGTCTCCGCATCAAGTCCTCCTCCGGCACCCAGTAGCTGAGTTCCAGCAGCAAGGAATATTCAAGCTCCAACGGCAATGACAGGCTTTGATGGATCCTCCTTACAAATTACTCTTCATAAGTTGAATGGAACCAACTTTCGCGAGTGGTTCCAATCGGTTATGCTTGTGATAAAAGGCAAAGGCAAGGTTGGATATTTGACTGGTGAAACAATGCGGCCCAGTACAGAATCTGCAGAGTATGGATTATGGGAAGCTGAGAATGCCATTGTCATGGCACGGCTTGTGAATTCTATGGAACCAAAGGTTGGACGAACATATCACTTTTATAAGACTGCTAGTGAAATTTGGAGTGTTGTCCAAGAGATCTATTCAGATCTTGCAAATATTGCTCAGTGTTTCCAAGTTAGATCCACTATTCAATCCACCAAGCAAGGTAACAATTTTGTAACTGAGTATTACAATATCTTGATTGAGTTATGGCAAGAGATGGATCTCTTCCATGAGATCACATGGGAATGCTCAATTGATGGGAGAAATTATGATAAAATGGTAGAGAAAGAACGAATATTTGACTTCCTACATGGTCTAAATCCGAATTTAGACAAGGTAAGAGGAAGATTGCTTGGAACCAAGCCTTTTCCCTCTATGAGAGAGGTATTTGCTGAGGTTAGAAGAGAGGAGAGTAGAAAGAAAGTAATGTTGTCCAATCATTCAACCAGTGAAGGATTATTACAGAATTCTGCCTTGAATACAACTCGAGGAATGATGTCTACTCCAACTAAAGGCGACAACCAACGAGAAAAACAATGGTGTGACTATTGTAACAAGCCATACCATACAAAAGAGACTTGCTGGAAGCTGCATGGAAAACCTCTTAATTGGAAACCTAAGAATCAAAGGAAAAGTGGACAATCAACTGCCTACATGATGGAATCTGACAAGGGAACTCCAGCACCGGTTTCTTTAACTCAAGAACAACTGGAAGTCCTTCACCAGTTGTTGACTCAAACCAAGATACAAAAGCCAGTCGAAAGTTCAAACAGCAATAACAATTCTGTGGTATCTTTGGCCAAGCAAGGTAAAATTAGTCATTCTCTATTCTCCAAAAGATTGTCAACTGTTGTTTGGATCATAGATACTGGAGCTTCAGACTGTTAGAAATTGGGAACACTGGCAGCCTTTAAATCACCCAAGAAACCACTCAAATACCTCATAACACACTCACAGCTCACCCGGCCAACATACCACAACACAACCATATACTAAAGAACAGAAATTTAAAGCAAGAACAGAACAAGAAATGAAAACATCAAACCACACAAGGAGACAAAGATTATCCTGGTTCAGGCCGACTTGAATCAGCCCTACATCCAGCCTTCAAACTCGAGCACAGCCTCTTTATTTGATAGATGATCAGTACAGCAACTCCACTCTTTCTCTCTCACGATACAAGCCTCTCCCCAAGAATGTACAAAGACTACTTACACACACATATAGCCTTCCACTCTCAAAGCTCTCATGAAAAACAAAAAGAGAACATGCGGCTCTTAACCCCTAGCCCTCACTGCCTTATTTATAGACAACAGTGAAATTTCCTAGGCACATAATTGATATTTACAATTTGACCCCCAAACTTTGAACTAATTACACTTGAAGCCCAACGCCTATCAACTAACCATTTAACCGCATATAAACAACTGCACAAAATCCTATCACTAACTCGAGACAATCTTCAACACATACCATATGACAGGTGATATTGATACATTATTAGATTATAAGCCATGTAATCAAAATATTACAGTTTTTATGGCTGATGGTACTAGGACTTTTGTTCAAGGAACAGGGACAGCACATGTTGCAGGATTAAGCCTAAAATCAGTCCTTTATGTACCTAATTTAAGATGTAATCTTCTGTCAGTAAGTAGGATTATAGAAGAAAAAAACTGTTCAGTAATATTTTCTCTCATTGTGTTTTTCAGGGCATACCTTTGGGGAGGAGGATTGGCAAAGCCGAAGAAAAGGATGGTCTATATCAAATATCAAGGCTTGATCACCAAGAAGAATTTAGGTCCCTAGTTCACTCCTCTCTGATTACTCTTTATGGAAATAACTTGATGCTATGCCATCAAAGACTAGGACACCCCAGTTTAGATTATCTTCGAGTCTTATACCCTTCAATTTCTATCAATAAAATTCAAGGCTTCTCTTGTGAACATTGCATTATGGCAAAACAAACTAGAAGTACTCACTCCAAACATACCTATAAACCTTCACAGTCATTTCACTTGGTGCATAGTGATATCTGGGGTCTAGCTAGAATTCCTAACCTAATCAATACTCGGTGGTTCATAACCTTCATTGATGATCACACAAGAGTATGTTGGGTATTCCTATTGAAGGAAAAATCTGAAACTTATTTGATATTCAAGAAGTTTCATCAAATGGTCAAGAATGTCTTCCAATCTTGTATTCATATCTTAAGAACCGACAATGGCTGAGAATACTTCTCAAACCAATTTGATGATTATCTAAATGAGCATGGTATTGTCCACCAAAGTTCTTGTCCATATAACCCCCAACAGAATGGTATAGCCGAGAGAAAGAACCGGCACCTACTTGAGACAACTCGAGCACTTATGTTCACTCAATCAATTCCAAATTCATATTGGGGAGAGGCGGTACTTACAGCAGCTTATCTAATCAATGGCCTTCCCTCAAAGCCCCTTCAATTCAAAACACCTTTGAGTGTATTTCTAGAGTCTTTTCCTCATTATACCAGAGCCTTAAATCCACTTCCTCCTAAAGTATTTGGGTGTGCCTCTTTTGTACATCACAACCTACTAAACCAGTCCAAACTTGATCCAAAGGCACTTAAGTGTGTATTTGTTGGCTATTCCCCAACTCAACAAGGATATAAATGTTATTGTAGAAGAAATCAATCTAATTCTTCATATATAAAATTGATACAAGGGCTTTCTTATAGACATACACTCTTGGACCCTAAAGACTTCTACTTCAATACTACTCCCTAATATCTCTCCTAATTTGTAGGAAGAGATCAAATTACAAAAAATAATAAAATAGAAAATAAGAAACTAATAATACATATGGATAAATACTAAGAAAAGATAGAGATAAAAGCCTCCCTTTGATAGGACTCTCAAGAACCTGCTATCGCCAACACTCCCCCTCAAGCTGGGGAATGTATATCACTCATCCCTAGCTTGGATACTAGGTCTTCAAACTATGCGGTAGGCAATCCTTTTGTTAGAATATCAGCCACTTGACACCTTGATGGCACATATGAGATATTGAGGAGACTTGAATCAAGCTTTTCTTTGAGGAAATGACGATCAATCTCAATATGTTTTGTCTGATCATGTTGGACCGGATTATGAACTATACTGATCGCTGACTGGTTATCACATAGCAACTCAATGGGTCTCTGTACTGGAATTTTTAGATCTTCTAGTACTATTTGCAACCATAGAAGTTCGCATACTCCTAGAACCATAGCTCGAAACTTAGCTTCTGCACTTGATCTTGCTATAACTCCTTGCTTCTTGCTTCTCCAAGATACCAGATTACCCCCTAAGAACACACAATACCCAGTTGTGGATCTCCTATCGACTAGAGACCCCACATAGTTAGCATCCACATATCCTTGAATCTTTAAAACATCCCTTAGGGTAAATAAGATTCCCTTACCTGGTGTAGCTTTAAGATAATTCAAAATCCTCCTTACTGCTTGCATATGTTCCGAGGAGGGATTATGCATAAATTGACTTACAAGGCTCACTGCAAATGCTATATCAGGTCTAGTATGTGAGAGATAAATCAGCCCACTGTTGTTAGAATCGTGCGATTCGCGATGCGAATCACACGATTCGGCTCGATTCAATGAGAAATCGAGTCGAATCTATAGGGTGAATCGATATTCCCCTAGAATCGACCATGAATCGGAAGAATCGGAAAAGAATCGAACGAATCGGAAGAATCGAGTGAATCGGACGAATCACAAGACTGTTTGTAATGACCTAACTATCCAAACTAAATTCATTATACAAACCTTCCGACTATATGGCTTCCTTGATTGCATAACAAAGATAAGCTGTGAAACATTAAAACCTGAAACGTCGGGAGCTGAAAACCAAACAGAGAAGGATAAAACGTTGTTGCTGCATATGAGCATGATGCCATTAGCTGAAACGTCAGAAGAAGCAAAGACAAGAGCAACGACTGCGAGACTTCAAGCTCTGTAACTTTTGTTCAAGCCTTAAGGTGTGTTCACTGCGTTGCTTTCTTCTTCTGCTGCTTCTTCTTCTTCTTTCTTCTTCTTCTTCTTTGCTTTATCCGAGATCACACGACTATACGAGTCTTACTTAAACAGAAGATTGCGTTGCTTAAAAGTTAAAACCAGCTGAGACTCAAGTGTAGGCGTTGCTTAGCAGCTTTTGTTGACTTTGGGTTGTCACTGCCACTAGTTAAAAATAAAAGCAAGCTCACTACCAAGCTACCAGCTGGCAGTTGCTTTTGTTGACTGTAGAGACCAGAAGCAAGCTTACTACTTGCCAGCTGCTTTTGTTTTGTTGACTAATCTTTGTCAATCTATTGTATTTTTTATTATTTTTTTTTTTTCCTTTGCTCTACAGTGATTGCTACTGCTACGTCTCTTATCTTATTTCCTTTGATTTTTTTGGGTCTGTTTTTAACTTTCTAACTTTCTATTATGTTTTGTTTTGATTTCCTAATCCAATTTCTCTTCAAATTTTTTCTGTTTCTTTTAATTTTCAACTAATTTATATTATTTTCAATGTTATTTCTTTTTATATAGTGAAACTTTTAATTTTCAACTAGTTTATAACTTTATATTATTTTTATTTTTTTTATAGTATTCTACTATTTTCTATTTCAAAAGTTTGACCTTATGTTGTTTTTCAATGTTAGAAGAAGAATATTACTTTCTTTCTCATGGCGTCAAGATCAAAAAAGGGATCTACAACAACAAAGAATAATGATTCTATTTGGGAATATTGCTCTCAGATTAATGGAAATAGAATGAACTTAAAGTGCAATTATTGTGGAATTGAAAGATGGGGAGGGATAAATCGAATGAAACACCATTTTGCGGCTCATGATAATGTGGCTCCTTGTACACAATGTCCGGATAATGTGAGGGAACTTTGTATTCAGATCTTAGGAGAATTAGAAAGACAAAAAATGAATGAAAAAGAATGTTTCCAAGAAGAAGAGAAAGAAGTTCAAATGGTAGGAGGAAAAAGAAAAATAGCAAACTTTAAATGCAATGGTTAAGAAAAGGGAGCCCGTTGTTCATAGCATTTGTAGATTTTTGTATGGACATGCATTGCCTTTTATTTTGGTCAAAAGTCCCCTTTTTGCTTCAATGATGGAAGCCGTTGGTGAATATGGCAAGGGTTTAAAACTTCCTAGTTATCATGAGGCTAGAGTTACATTTTTGAATAAGGAAGTTGACAATGTAAACTCAATGCTAGAGAAGTATAAAAAGGAGTGGAAAAGGACCGGTTGTACTTTGATGTCGGATGGGTGGACGGATAGGAAAAGTAGGTCTCTTACAAACTTTTTGGTGAACAGTCCAAGTGGAACAGTTTTTCTTAAATCTATTGACACTTCAGATGTTATAAAATATGCACAAAAGTTATTTAAGTTGCTTGATTCATTGGTGGAGGAAATTGGAGAGGAAAATGTTGTTCAAGTGGTGACTGATAGTGCTTCGACCTACGTAGCTGCGGGTGACTTGTTGATGGAGAAAAGAAAAAAATTATTTTGGTCTCTTTGTGCAGCACATTGCATTGATTTGATCTTGCATGATATAGGTGGGTTGCCTATTTTCACAGATACAATAAAGAAGGTTAAAGAAGTTTGTGTATATCTGCCACTGCCCTTGTCAGTTCCTCTGATACTGACAATTGGTATCAGAGCCGACAATCAAACCCTGGCAAGCATGGCAGAAGGCACCCGCATGAAGCAACTAGAATCTTGATTGGAGGTTATAGAAGTCGAGTTGAGAAAGAGCCATGAACAAGTTGACGAAAGGTTGGAAATGGTCGAAGTGGGGGTCAAAAACACTCAGGAAGATGTAAGCCGTATCCAAGCAAACGTGTTGGAGGTGGAAAGAAACTTGAGGGAGGATTTCTCACATCTACACGAGGAATTCTCAGGCCTGAGCTACCAGTTGAGTGCTGCGTTGGCCATATTTTCTAGGCAGCCCAATGCTAGCTTGCCAATGGATTTTCCACCACGAGCAGTTGCAACTCCGATCATCCCTAGAGCTAAGGGAAGACCAGAGAGGGAAGAACGAACGGAAATGGAAGCAAAAGCCACACTAAGAGGAACTAATACACCCATCCCTAAGCTAGAGATACCTGTGTTCAAAGGGGAGAAGCCCAGGTGGTGGATCAGAAGATGCGAACGCTTCTTCTATCACTACCGGGTGGCAGGGGAGAATAAGGTTAATATGGCGATTGCATACTTGAATGATTTAGCAGACTCCTAGTTCCAGAATTGGAGTGGATAAAGGAATGAATGGAGGTGGTCAGAATTCGTAAAGGAGTTTTGTGCTCGTTTTGGTGAAAGTAGTTTAATGGATGTAGTGGAGCAATTCAATAAGCTAAAATAGGAAGGAATGGCGGAGGAATATCAAGCTCAATTTGAGGAGCTGAAGTCCATACTCAGTCATGCCCATCCAACACTGGATGAACACTACTTTGTATCTAGCTTCCTCAGCAGATTGAATGACAAACTCAGACCGATGGTGAAAATGTTGCAACCAACTACGGTGAGGCAGGCAACAGAGAAGGCCCGCTTACACGAGCTTTCCCTTAAAGCCTTTGTGAGGAAGCATAAGATCTCCTCAAAAGGATCAGGAGAGGGGTAGCAAAGCTCAATGGGAGGGGGCTATAAGGGTAGCACCTCCCAGATGAATAGGGGAAGCTACTCACCTCGTGCACCAATCCAGGCTGCCCCATTGAGATCTCTTACACTGGACTAGAAAAGGCAGATGAGATTGTGCTTCAAGTGTGGAGAGAAGTATGCTCATGAACATCAATGCCAGAAGCAATTGATGCAGATGGAAGGACAAGAAGACGAGGACGAAGAAGAAACGGAGGTAGAAGCAAAGGAGATCAAAGTAGGAGGTAATGCTGAAGAAAGAGAGAGGGGTGGACAGATTTCCCTCCATGCCTTGGAAGGCCACCCTCGAAGAAGGTGATCAAAATTAAAGGGGTTGTAGGGAAGAAGAAGTTGATAAGCACACATAGTTTCTTGGATGAGAATACAGCCAAGGAACTCTTATGCGTGCTACAAAGCACTATTCCCTTTTTAGTAACCGTTGCCAACGGCCACAAGATGATCAATCGGTATAAATGTCAAGGGTTTACGTGGAGAATGTAAGGATATGAGTTCTCAATAGACTTAAGGATCCTACAACTATGGGGATGTCAAATTGTGCTCGGAGTTGATTGGATAAGGACAGTGAGTCCCCTGATATTCGATTTCAACACCCTAAAGGTAACTTTTGAGAAGGGAGGAAGAAGGTTGACATTAACAGGGTGTGGGGAAGGAAAGGAATGTAGGGCTATATTAGGGAGACATTACTCAACTACATTCGGTGTACACCATTGAAGTAGAGCAAAAGTACACAGAGGATGACAAGGTTGGGGTAGAGGAGCACCAATGGCTCAAGTTGGAGGCCCTCACTTGCTCCGTGAGCAAGGTAACCCTTAATGACTCTTTACACTCTTTATTGGTTGAATTTGAGGACTTATTCTTAGAACCATTTTCCTTGCTTCCCAATCGCTTCCTAGAGCACACAATCCACCTTAAACCTAACATAGAACCCATAAACGTCCGCTCATACCGATACTCTCCTTTTCAAAAGGCAGAGATTAAACGCTTAGTTAAGGAGATGCTTTCCAAAAATATAATCCAACCCAACCAAAGCCCCTTTGCATCCCATGTTCTTGTTAAGAAGAAAGATGGAAGCTGGAGGTTCTGTGTTGATTATAGGCAACTAAACTCCCACACCATTAAAAACAAATTCCCCATCCCCATTATAAATGACTTATTGGACGAATTAGCAGGGGAAACTACCTTCTCAAAGCTTGATCTCAAATCTAGTTACCATCAGATCCGGATAAGCTATTCAAAAATACCCAAGATAGCCTTCCACACCCACCAAGGATTGTATGAATTCCTAGTTATGCCCTTTGGCCTAATTAATGTACCTACCACCTTCCAGGCACTTACGAACCACATTTTTTGTCCTTCCTCAGAAAATTGATCCTTGTTTTCTTCAATGATATCTTAGTATATAGCCCTACCATGAAGCAAACTTGATCCATCTCAAAACCATTTTCCAAGTCCTCAGATCTAACCGGTTGTTTGTAAAGAAGTCTAAATTACCTTTGCAAAGGGAAAGGTGAAGTACCTAGGGCACATTATCACTGGAGAAGGAGTGACTACTAACCCTAAGAAAATCACTGCCATGGTAGAGTGGCCAACTCCCAAGACCATTAAGGAGTTAAGTGGATTTCTTAGGCTAACAGGCTACTACAAAAAATTCATTAGGGGCTATGGGATGATCAGATCAGCAAGCCCTTGACAGAGCAGCTTAAGAAGAATGGGTTTGAATGTGATGACAAGGCAGAGGCAACTTTCAATTCCCTAAAGAGAGCTATGACCCAAGCTCCTATATTAGCCTTGCTAGATTTCACCAAACCTTTCATCCTAGAAACGGATGCTTGTAACATAGGGGTGGGGGCTCTGTTGGTTCAAAAGGGCAAGCTTATAGCATTCCTTGGTCAACCCTTAGCCCCTAAACACTTGGGACTAAGTATCTATGACAAGGAGCTTATAGCAATACTCATGCCAGTTGAGAAATGGAGGTATTATTTGGAAGGAAATCCATTTGTTATCAAGACAGAACACAAGAGCCTTAAGTTCTTAGGGGAACAGAGGTTGCACATGCAGCTACAGAGGAAGGGAGTAACCAAGCTGTTTGGATTGGATTACACCATCCAATACCGAAAGGGTAAGGAAAATACAATGGCCGATGCACTGTCGAGAAGGGAGGAAATGCGAGAGTGCCAAGCAATTTTAGTGGTGGTTCCAGATTGGATCAAGGAAGTGTCTAATAGCTATGAACAAACATCGTGGGCTAGGGATCCTATGACCTAGTTGGCAGCTGGACCATAGGAGCATAAAGGGTAAACCTTGAAGGCAGGGTTACTGAGATACAAAGGAATGCTAGTAATTGGGGATGACACTTAGCTCAGAACAAGAATACTACAAGCCTTGCACGCCTCACCAATTGGGGGACACTCGGATTTGAATGTCACTTACAATAAGGTGAGGCAGCTATTTTATTAGCCAGGGACGAAAAAAAAGGTGACTGCCTTCGTGTTAGAGCACCCTATTTTCCAAAAATGCAAACATGAGAAGGTCCCTTACTCAAGATTACTTCAACCCCTCGAGATACTTGAACAGGCATGGCAACAGATCTCTATGAACTTTGTGGAAGGGCTCCCATGGTCTGAAGGGAAGAACACTATCATGGCAGTGGTGGATATGTTGACTAAGTTCAACTATTTCCTAAGCCTAGCCCACCCATTTACCAGTATCCCATCACTTCAGATAGGGATAAGGTGTTCACCAGCAATTTTTGGAGGGAATTATTCAAGCAGCTGGGGGTTGGCTTGCAGATGTCCACAGCCTATCACCTTGAAACAGATGGGCAAATCGAACGAGTGAACCAATGTCTAGAGGTCTATCTAAGGTGTGTATGCTTCTCCAAACCCAAGAGCTGGAATCAGTGACTACCATTTGCTCGGTGGTGCCACAATTCTAACTACCATAGCTCCCTAAAAAGGTCCCCCTTTGAGGCACTCTTTGGCTACAAACCCCCATTGATACCCTCAATGATGCACTATTCCAATGTGGAGACAGCAGTAGATCAAAATTTAAGGCAGAGGCAAGAAGCCCTTCAAGTGATAAGAAAAGAATTAACAGTGGCACGGAATAGAATGAAACAATTGGCCAATCAACGAAGAACTGAAAGAAGTGTTGAAGAGGGAGATATGGTGTATCTAAAGGTAAGGAGATTTCAGCAACAACTATTTACTGGACAGCCCTCATCCAAACTAGGCCCTAAGTATTTTGGGCCTTTCCAAGTGATAGCCAAGGTGGGGAAGACCGCTTATAGGTTGCAACTACCAAAAAGAGTGGGAATACATCCGGTCTTCCACGTGTCCCTACTCAAGAAGTCAGTAGGGCCTCAAGACAGATCTTCCAAAGGTGACAGAGCCCTTAGCCATAACAGACAAAAGGGTCATCTATCAGAATTCCCTACCCTTAACCCAGATGCTGGTGCAATGGACCAACCACCATCCAGATCACACCACATGGGAATATCTACTAGAGAACCAGACTACTGTGATTTCTTGCGGACAAAAAATATTTTTAAAGGGAGGGGTATTGTCATGTTCCCAAGGGTAGATAGGTCCATCCATAATTTTGTACGCTTAAACTAGATGTACCTTAGCCATTATAGGCTATGCTATAGTAGGGGTACCTTCTAGAAGGACCCCATAACCACTTATATATATGTAATGGAGCCCAACTCCAAGACAATCAATCAGAATACTCTGATTGTCTCTTCTCTTTGCTTTCCGTTATCTTTCTTTCTCTCTATTCTCTCTCTCTCTCTCTCTCTCTCTCTCTCTCTCTCCTTCTCTATTCTCTTTCTCCCCAGTAGAAGCAGAATTCTGCCACTACCCCTGTTAGTTCCCTAGTACTAATAAATTTTCTTCTTTTTCTCAAACCAATGTGGACCTCTCCATGCCTCCATTTTAGCTCCAAAGCCAAGTTTATCTAGCTTTTTGCCTAAAGAGAATACACTTCAGCTCTTCCTAGAAAGGCAAAATCTCTCTTTTTAGCTTTTCTCTTATGTTCCCCTCCTTAATAGTTTACATACATCCATTATAGGTACATTATAGCCATGACTTCAAGACTTAAAAAGGGCATTATTATGATCACATTTAGCCATCTATGAAAAATTCTTTAAATCCAACACTTAATGAATTCACCTCTCACCCAAATAAGTAAAAATGGCTACATTACTTAACTAATATGTTGTTGTATCCTGTCCATAATAGAACTCTTATTGTTGCTTGAATAATTGACTATGTTGAGAGTAAAAATAAAATATAAACCTTCTATCCACCAACTTAAGCTTTTAGATGAGATGAAATGGTCAATACTCATGATTCAAGTAGTGGTTCTACACATCCATTGCCTCCAAAATCTAAGGCTAAAGCTATGTAGAAAAAAAAAAAAACCTAGGCAACTATCTGAAGTATGGGATCATTTTACAAAAAATGAGAATGACCCTTCTAACCCTAGAACTATGTGCAACTATTGTGGTAAAGATTATGCAAGTGATAGTAGGAAAAATGGGACAAGTACTCTTTGAAACCATGTAAATAATCAATGTAAGAAGAATCCTCATAGATTAGAAGATAAGAAGCAGAAGATTTTACGTTTTCAAAAGAATGGTGACAATGGGGATGAATGTGTTGTAGGTAGTAATCTTCTAGCTGTGGGATTTAGTCAGGTAGCTTGTAGGATTGCATGTGCCAAAATGATTGTCAATGATAAATTGCCATTTAGATTTGTGGAGCAAGAGAGTTTTAAATTATTTTCTAGTACTGCATGGCCTATGTTTGATCCTCCTTCATGCACTACAATTGCTAGGGATATAATTAGTCTTTACAATGATGAAAAGAAAAAGTTGAAGTCAAAGAATTAACAAAGAGTCTCCCTTACCACTGATACATGGACTTCAATTCAAAATGTCAATTATATGGTGCTTACAGCTCATTTTATAGATTCTGGATGGAAAACGCAAAACATAATCTTAAACTTTTGTAAAATTCCAAATCATAAGGGAGAGACAATTGGTAAAACAATTGAGGCATGTTTGAAACAATGGGGTATTGAGAAGGTTTTCACAATCACAGTTGACAATGATGTTTCTAACAATGGGGCTACCACACACATTAAGAAAAGATTGCAGATTTGGAAGAGTGTTGTTTGTGATGGAGAATTCTTACACGTGAGGTGTTCGGCACATATTCTAAACTTGGTAGCGAGTGATGGCTTAAAGGAATTGGACTTCTCTATTATGGTTGTACGTAATGCAGTTAGATATATTAGAGCTTCTCCTTTAAGATTGGCAAGATTCAAAAGTTGTGTGAAGAACACTTGTAAAGAAGAAAAGGCTCTTGTGTGCTCGGATGTGCCAACAAAGTGGAACACCACTTATTTAATGTTGGAGCATGCACTGAGATTTGTTGATGCTTTTAAATTGTTGGAAGATGAGGATTTGCTCTATTCACAATATTTTTGTGAAGAGGATAAGAATGGAAAAAGGCCTATTGGGCAACCAAATTCTAAAGACTGGGAAAATTGTGCAACATTTTGTAAGTTTTTGAAGACTTTTTATGATGCTACACTCAAGTTTAGTGCTTCTTTGAATGTTACTGCAAATAATTATTTTCATAAAATTTGTAATGTGCTTGAGAGACTAATCAAATGGAGTTCATCTTACGAATCAATCTTGAAAGATATGGCTTCTAGCATGAAGATAAAATTTGACAAGTATTGGGGCAACATTGAAAAACAGAATATGCTTCTTTATGTGGTGGTTGTGCTTGATCCTAGGTATAAGATAAAATATATGGCATTTTGTTTGCGCAAACTCTATTCTGAAGATGAAGTTAAAACCATAATGAATTCTATCAAGAGCACTCTAGGGAAGTTGGTGAATTTTTATGCAGCAAATGACTCAACTAGACAATCACCAGAAGATAAACAGGGTGGACAACTTCTAAACAAAAGTTTCCAATTGTGGATTCTGATGATGATGATGTTAACAAGTTTGAATATGATTTTGAGAAAGAATGTTTTGAAGATAATGCTTTTTAAATGAAAAATGAGCTTGAAAGGTACCTAGCTGAGCCTAACAAAGACATAAAAAATAAGACTTTTGATATATTGGCATGGTGGAAGGCAACTTCATCAAAGTACCATATCCTATCAAAGATTGCTCAAGATGTTCTTACCATCCAAGTGTCAACAATAGCTTCTGAGTCAGCTTTTAGCATTGGAGGTAGGGTGCTTGATTGCTTTCGAAGTTCATTGAGTCCATCTATGGTAGAAGTGTTGATTTGTTGCCAAAATTGGTTGAAAGCCATGTCTTTACCATTGGATATGACCTCAATATTAGAAGAGCATAATACTTATGAATCAATTTAATCTGATAATTTTTTATTTACTCATCAAATATGTTTATTATTTTATTTGTACTAACTACATTTTAATTTTCTAACTTTATTGTTCCCCTTAATATTGCATATAAGTCCATTATGACAATAGATATTGTAAACCTTGATTAGTGATGAAGTTGAAGCTGAAGCATGCTTGCTTGACCATGAATTATGTGGTGAACTTTTAATGCTATTTTTATGTTATGGACAAATGGTTGTGTTGTAAACTTTGAACTTTTAAGTTTATATTTTATTTGGATTGTAATTTATTTTACTTTGAACTCCATTACTTTAAATAATTAGTTATGATTGGTGTTTGGATAGTTATGGCATGTTGATGTTTTGGACTTTAAATAATTGGTTATGATTAGTGGTTGAATAGTTATTGTTGAACAATTTATTGCCAAAGAAGCTAGAACTAGTAGAATTTTTAGTTTGCAATGTGCCACAGTAAATGCCAGGCATAGTAGAGTATGCAACAAGAGGATAGGGTGAATATGAGTTGCCAAAAAAGGATGTAAGACATTCAATGTTTGGATGTTATTATCCGAACCGTGCCAAACCGCGAAAACCAAACCGCACCAAGCCGCAAATGCAATGCGGTTCGGTGCGGTTTCCGCTCACCAAACCAGACTGTGCCGTTTGATTTTATAGGAAAACTGCATATGCGGTTCGGCGTATTAAAAATGTCAAAAACCGGCCAAACCGAACCGTACACCCCTAACACATATGTGGTGAGAACAAGAGGAAAGAAAATAAGACAAAATTGGAAACAAAACAAAGACATTAAACAACATATTCAGTTTTATTTTCTACAGTGAAAATGAAACTGAGCACAAACAAATGAAAATTGGAAAACAAAACTAAAACTAAAAACAGAACTGAAAGCTTTGTCACATGGTGCATGGTCAATCACTGAACCTATCATATTGTGCATGGTCAATCATTATGGTTTGACTAAAAAGCTAAGCCAAATGATGGTCAATTTTGAAAGACTTCTTTTTCAATCCATCAGTCACCTGTGGAAATTTACAGCTGGCAGAAAATCTGGAAATATGCACGGTATTAACTATTGTTGTGAAAGATAAGAGTAAAAGCTTCATAGATCCATGTGAACATGAAGTGCAATGAATAGCCAGCAATTAAGAATTGAGTCCCTCAAGCTGGTTACAAATACTGAAAGTTTAAAGCGCCATTCCTCTAGTCAAAATGGAAGCAAAATATTCCAATTCAATTTATGCGCAGCCTACAAATTACCAGCATGAAGCTGAGACAAAGTGAAATCTGGCCATTTATATGAGAAGGATTAAATGAGAAAAAGTAAGATTAGTCAACATACTGAAATGATCAATCAGTACTTCTAACATTTTCGACAACTTGGGACTAGGAGCTCCATGTGACAAGCTTTTCTGCATTAGATGCTTTGCTTTGCACAAAACATCATTCCTACTCATAAGTCGTGCAAAAGACCTGCAAGAATTGAACCTCAATTACATTAAAGATGTTGAACACTTTTAGGAGCATTTCCAAAAAACAAATACCTTGGGAAAATTTCATCTAACTGTTATAAAAGGTGTGGGATCAACTTATACCTACTGTAAGTGTAAGAAGTTTTAACACCCCGTAAATTTTTGCTGATTGATAGGTCATAAAATTGATCCTTGGATTTGATATTCTTCCCATGTCCATTATAAGCCAAATCTCATGATAAAAAACTTCTGTTTCTCTATTTAATGTAACTCTTATTTGGACCACTATCAAAATAAGGAATCTCACAAACTCTGATTAACTTGAAATTTGGCATGGATTGTACACATCAAATCCAATAATTAGTTCAACAAATTTGAAAATGTCAAAGAGTAATTATGAACAAGTGGCTTATAGTTGCCCTGCATGGGAACAGGAATGTAGAAATTGTTATTTTTACTGGAAACTAGTTGTTCAACTAAGAAACCAGTCATCAAAACTTAATTATGCTTGCATGTTAGTCAATAATGGGACATGAACAGAAACAGAAAATTCTTTTGTACATGCCACGTCACACCAACAAAAACTCAAAAATGGCATACTGTTTCTCTTGTTGCCAATTTACTTGTAACATTCAGGCCATACATCAAGACTATTGGAAGGTTAGTGTGAATTGCAAATCTCTATGCCCAAGCCAAAGTTGGATATTAAATATATTTTCACCAAATAATTAAGCCTTGAAAATCTAGAATAATAGATATAGATTAAATGAAGGGAATTTAAATTCAATTAACCATGGTCACATTCAACATGAACTAGGACATACCCTTGCTGCAACTTCTCTTCAAGCATCTCATATGCTGGCCTTATTCCATGGCTTGATAGTAATTTGCGTATATGGTAAAGGGTAATCAGAACACCAAAATATCCTTCCACTTCTCCATGCTTCACTGTGGGAAGGTCTAGAGGTGGTGCTTGACGAAATTTATCCCTTGAGTTTAGCAAATCACACGGACTTAACTGTCAAGTGTGAAAAACTAGTTTAAATAGAAGATTATTGATCCACAAACACAACCAAACATGCAAAATCCCATAAATGTTGGAACATGAAGGCCTAGTCACATATGTAGTCGAGGATAGGTGAAGAAATGAAAACTGGAACTGTGAATTATTGACACAAAAATAAAGTGTCACAGAAATACCAAAAAATGAAGTCCTTGTAATTAGGGTTTCAGATGTGGAATGAAGAAGCTGAAATTACTGAAGGAGAAAACGAGAAAGAGAAGTTCTGAAAAATACCTCGATCAATGAATTAATTAAATGAAATAAGGCATAGCTGAACTATTTATATCCAGCTATCCTTTTAACAGTTAACAGACTAACCAACTTAGCTATTTAAACTAATACATCACTAAATACAACAGTTAACGATTCTAATCAGCATCAATCTCTCCAACATTCCCCCTCAAATTAGACTTACTGGCAGAGTTAGAACAGATAGTCTTTGTTTTGTCCAATGCTGCTGGTACATGAGAGTATATTGGAGATAATCTGAGTCCAAGTTTGTTACACAAGAATGACAACATGTCCCTGGATAGTCCTTTGGTAAAGATGTCTTCCACTTGATGTAGAGTAGGAACACACCGAATTTCAACCTCTCCATTTTCCACCTTTTCCCAAATAAAGTGCACATCTATTTCAATATGCTTTGTACGTGAATGAAACACTAGATTTTCTGCTATACTCTTTGTTGCTAGATTATCAAACCATAAGATTGGAACATGAGCTAATGGATAACCCAATCCAGAGAATAAAGATTTCAACCACATGATCTCAGTCACTCCTAGTGCAACTGCACGATACTCTGCCTCTCCCACAAAACGTGCCACCACGGATTGTTTTCTAGAACTCCAAACCAACAGATTCTAGCCAAGAAATACACATAAGCCACTAGTGGATCTCCTGGTTACTCTGCAACTAGTATGATCCACATCAGTGTAAACTGTTAGGGACAATTCATTAGGGGTAGGTGCAAACAGCAAACCCAAACCTATTGTTCCCTTGAGATATTGAAGTAGCCGTTTACAAGCCATCCAATGTAGCACCTTGGGAGAAGACATAAACTAGCTAAATTTATTAACCACAAATGCTATATCAGGTTAGGTATAGGTCAAGTATTGAAGAGAACCAATGATAGTTCTATAGAGTGAGGGATCAGAAAAATTATCTCCTTCATCTGTTAATGAAATGCCAAGATTCACTGGTGTCTCACAAGGCTTATAGTCTTGCATCCCCACCTTTTTCAACAAATCCAATGTGTATTTGGATTGAGTAAGATATATGCCACTAGCATCTTTATGAGCCTCAAAACCAAGGAAATAATTGACTGAACCTAAGGTTTTGAGGGCAAAATAAGTATCCAAATCATTAATGCATGCCTTAAGAACAATAGGATCAGACCTCGTGACAAGAATATCATCAACATACACCAATATGAACAATAAGGCTTTAGTGGTTCTCTTGATAAACAGAGAAGCATCTAAAACAGATCAGACAAAACCCCAATTTTGCAAAGTTGTTCTTAATTTGGTGTACCAAGCTCTAGGTGCTTGTTTGAGACCATAGAGTGACTTTTCCAATTTACAAACATAGGATGGAAATCTAGAATCAACAAAGCCTTCAGGCTGTGACATGTATACATTCTCAGTTAGGTCTCCATTTAGAAATGCATTATTAACATCCACTTGTTAAATATCCCAACCAAAAGAGACCGCCAAGGAGAATAAAACTCTAATGGTGAGAGCCTTAACAACAGGACAAAAAGTCTCGGCATAGTCTATTCCAGGGTTTTGAAGAAAACCTTTAGCTACCAAACAAGCCTTATGCTTTAGAATTGAACCATCAGATTTATACTTGACCCGAAACACCCATTTGCAACCAATAAGATTCATATCAAATGAAAAAAGAACTAAATCTCATGTAAGATTATGCTATAAGGCAGAAAACTCCTCCTTCATAGCCATGATCCAATGAGGATCTAAGAGAGCTTCATGGACTAAATTAGGTTCTAAGGTACTCATTAAAACATGAGAAGAGGTAGCAACAAGCTGTTTGGACTTAGATTGAGTTATCATAGGATGAATAGAAGGTGCTGGAGCACGATTATGTTTAGAAATGTGAGGTTGAATAGGCAGACAAGATTGTTGATCTGATAAAGGATTTGAAGACCTAATAGGAGAGGAAACAAAATCAGTAATATCAAAAAGGGCAAGGAAGGAACTAAAGACTGTGCTACTTGAGGAACATCGAAAGATAAAGAGGGAAGAAAATGAAAAATAGAAATTGAAGTACCATGAGATTGAACTACAGATGAGGAACAAACTGAGGGTATAAACAAGCTAGGATATGGATACTCATTTGGATTAAATTTAACATATCGAGAGACATATAATCTTCCTGAAGGATGTAAACATTTATAACCCGCGTGAACATGCCTATAACCAAGATGAGGAACAAACTAAGTCAACCATGTAAGCTTTATTAGATTCATTAGGACTGGCTAGAAAAACATGTGAATCTGACTGAGACTGAGCACCACCTCCACCTCTATCAAAATTTCCAAAACTTTGATTCTAACCAGAATTTCTTTGAAAATTCCGATCAAATAGATGGTAACATTTGTCAACAAAATGTTCAGGTTTACCACATAGTTGGCAATATATTCGCCTACCTCCAAATCGACCTCGACTCCTGCCTCCTCTATTCATATAACCACCCCCACGGGATACGAAACCACCTCTGCTATTAAAATAGCTACTGCAAGATCTAGATCCATAAGAGGCAACATTCACATTCATGGATGAGTGCAGTAGCAGGATCAAAATTAGCAGAAGAAAAATCAGATGAATTCTTAGTGGCTAATCTTTGTTCATACATTAACAAGAGATATTGAACTTTCTCTAAGTTTATCTCATCCGTCTGATATGTAATAAGGCTCACCACAGTTTCATAATCATGATCAAGACCATTCAAAATTGCAAACATATCCTTGTCACCTAGGGGTTCACTAATAGTAGCTAAAGCATGTGCTATAGTTTTGATTCTCAGAATGTAATCATTAACAGAAAGAGAGTTCTTCTTAACTAACCGAATGTTGTTTTAATTGGAACGACTTAGCAAATGTCTGTTGTGAGTAGAGAGTCTCAAGAGAAGTCCATACCTCCTCAAGAGTTTCGCAATGTATCACTTGTGCTAGGACCTCCTTGTCCATAGTAGAAAAGAGCCATCCGAGAAGAACTTGATCAGATCGAATCCAGGTCGTGTATGCTGGATTTACCATCGTTGAATCAGATCCTTCTACTTTCGTAGTTGGAACATATTTAGGCGGAGGCGGAGATTTGTTAACAAATTGAATCAAGTTGAAGGCTCTAATAGCTAAGATTTGTGCCTTCCAAAATAGGTAATTACCGGTATCAAGTTTGATAGGAACAAAATTGAATGATTTTGCAATTGACGGAAAGTCAAGTTGCGAGTAGTCAGAAGATAAAGCATAATTCAATCAAGGTAATGAGGAGCCACTACAATCTTGATTAGACACCATGGACGTAGGTCGTTGACTCTAATACCATGTAATTAGGGTTTCAAATGTGGAATGAAAAAGCTGAAATTACTGAAGGAGAAAACAAGAAAGAGAAGTTTTGAAAAATACCTCGATCCATGAATTAATTAAATGAAATAAGGGATAGCTAAACTATTTATATCCAGCTATCCTTTAACAGTTAACAGACTAACTGACTTAGCTATTTAAACTAATACATCACTAAATACAACAACCAGCATGACAAACAATATAACTAATTACAACAGTTAATGATTCTAATCAGCATCAATCTCTCCAACAATCCTGAAAGCATCATAAATCATATTGTGAAGAAGCTCATGCCAATCCCAAATTTTTATATTTCCACGTCGGCAACATCTTGGACATGCAACTAACACAAGTTACAATCAAGAAAAGGAAAAGGAGTTGAGCATACCTGAAGGTAGTGAATAAGAATAATGCACTAGATCTAGTAGAGAAAAATAAGCATGCTCGGGTAGTGAATAACAATGCACTAGTGGGTAGAGGACATTAGCCAAGGTGGGAAGCAGGACTTCCAGCTCAAGAATGAAATGTGAGGAACAAAGGTAGAGTGTGTGTCCTAATAGGGCATATTTGAGGAAGATGATCCTGTCAAGAAGAAGGCAACATACCAATCTTATTCATTCTAATGAATTCCAGCCACATATATACATGCCTATCATTGGTATAGGCATCAGTTTCCTAAGTCTAATTAGGAAGTTTCCTAATTATATAGCTTTCTAAACTAGTTTAGGAAATATGTACAAAAAAGGGAATTGCACAAAAAAGAAAACTACAGCTACTAAATACAATCAAATCAGACAAAGAAATAAAGCATATAAAGCACTACACGATACAAATAATATTAGGAAACTGCATATAAGGAAAGCTGCATATAGGAAATCAGTCGTCTTCTAACACTCCCCCTCAAGATGGTGAGTGTATATTATGCATTCCCATCTTGCTCAAGATCTTGTGATACACATGACCCGGTAGACCTTTAGTTAAGACATCTGCCAGCTGCTCTCCTGTGGGAACAAAGGGCGTGCAAATCAAGCCACTCTCTAATTTTTCTTTAATGAAATGCCTATCAACTTCAACATTCTTGGTCATATCATGTTGAACTAGGTTATGAGCAATGTTGATTGCTGACTTATTATCACAATAAAGCCTCATAAGGGCTGACCAGTTGATGTTTAAATCCTCCAAAATAATTTTCAGCCATAGTAACTCATATACCTAGGGCCATAGATCTGAATTTGGCTTCAGCACTGGATCTAGGCACCACATTTTGTGTTTTATTTCTCCAAGTGACAAGATTTCCACCTAGGAATGTACAATATCCTAAAATAGACCTCCTATCAACAAGAGATCCTGCACAATCAGCTTCAATGTATGCTTCCAAAGTCACTTCTCCTCATTTTTTAAACAAGATACCCTTACTGAGAGTCCCCTTAAGGTAATGAAGAATCTTGTGCACAGCCATTAGATGGCTTTCCTTAGAGCTATGCATGAATTGGCTGGCCACACTCACTACATAAGCAATGTCTGGCTGTGTATTACATAAATAAATGAGTCTTCCTACTAGCCTCTGATGAAATTCTTTATCAACAGCACCTTCTTCAGAATTAACACCAATTCTGTGATTTTGTTCAATGGATGTATCAAGGGCCTTGCTACCAAGCATACCAATATCTGTCAAAAGATCCAGCACATATTTGTGTTGGGAAATGAATATTCCTTCCTTAGACCAAGCTACTTCTATTCCCAGAAAATATTTTAACTTTCCTAACTCCTTTATCTCAAATTCTTTAATCAAACATCCCTTTAAGAGCTCCATTCCTTCCTTGTCATCCTCGGTAACAATTATATCATCAACATAAACTAACAATGTAGTCAATTTCCTTGTTACTGAATGATGTATAAAAAGAGTGTGATTCCCTTAACTTTGCTCGTATCCCAAACCAAGCATCACCCTTGTAAACCTCCCAAACCAAGCTCTTGGTGACTGTTTCAGTCCATAGAGAGCCTTTTTTAAACGGCATACCACATTCTCCCCTTTATTTTGCAACCCAAACCCAGGAGGAACTTCCATAAAAATCTCTTCTTCTAAATCCCCATGTAAAAAGGCATTTTTTTTACATCAAATTGATATAGGGGCCAATCAAACATAGCTACTAATGGCAGTAATATCCTAACAGTGTTCATATTTGCTACAGGTGCAAAGATCTCAAGATAGTCCACTCTATACATTTGGATATAACCCTTAGCAACCAACCTAGCTTTATATCTTTCTAAGGATCCATTAGACTTGTACTTCACTGTAAACACCCATTTACACCCTACAGGCTGCTTCCCCTTGGACAGCTTAACCAATTCCCAAGTTTGATTCTTCTCAAGGGCTGCCATCTCAACCCTCATGACATCCTTCCAACTTTCATTACTTAATGCTTTAGACAAAGTCCTTGGGATAGGGATAGAATTAATGTTGCTTAGGAAGGCATTGTGTGCAGGAGACAAATTTGAATAGGTTAGGAACAGATGCAGGGGATGTTTAGTATAGGCCCGGGTTCCCTTTCTGAGGGCAATTGGAATGTCAAGGTCATCAAGATCAAGTTCAGGCTATTGATGGGTACTAGAAACAAGTTCTGATGTAGCTGGATCAAGACAACTCATAGGCTGGATGGGGTCTGAAATAGGTTCAGAATATGGATTGTAAGGTTCTGGACTTGGTTTAGATAATTCAACATGCTTAGGTTGATGATCTGGGACCTTTCTCCTTGAATATAACTTTAGTGAACTAGAAGTAGGCTGGACATTTTCCTTAGGTATCATATTTAGAGAATCTGGTGGAATATCCTTTGAATGAGGCAAAGAGTGATGAGAGGAAGAAGAAGAAGGAAGAGTAGGAAGAAACAATTCCCTATCTCTTCCTTCCAAGAATTCAGTCTCCCCCTGAGGATAGGAATTACTGAAATAAGAGCTTTACTCCACAAAACTCACATCAGCTAAGACAAAGAACTTTTTGGATGGAGGATGGAAGCATTTATAACCCTTTTGAGTGGAGGAGTACCCAACAAAAATACATTTGAGGGCTCTAATCCAATTTCCCTCTATTAGGAGAATGATTGTGAACAAAAACTAGGCAACCAAACACTCTAGGACAAAGAGCATTAGGAGGCATGAACTATGGAAAAGCCTTATAAAGAAGCTAAATTGGACTATTGGAGTCAAGGCTTCTAGAAGGTAACCTATTAATAAGATAGGTAGTTGTCAAGATAGCTTCTCCCCGATAATATTTAGGGATATTATTGTGGAACAGCAAGACTCTTGTAACAACTAACAAATGGCCATTTTTCCTCTCATCCACCCCATTTTGTTGAGTATAGACACAAGAAGATTCATGGATTATACCCTTCTCTTAGAAAAAATTGGATAAGGTTTGGTTGAAAAAATCTTTGGCATTATCTGTTCGAACTCTTTTAATTTCAACTCCAAACTAATTTTTTATCATAGCGTAGAAGTTTGGAAAGATGGTGCATACTTCTGATTTGGCTTTTAATAGATATAACCACACCACTCGTATGCAGTCATCTACAAACAACACAAACCACCGTGCACCTGAGAGATTAAGAACAGGAGAAGGACCCCATATATCAATATGAATTAAAGTAAAGGGAAGAGAACTTCTGTTATTATTGAGGGGGAATGAAACCCTTCTATATTTAGCAAATTAACAAACATCACATTGGAAATCCCTAATGTCTAATCCCTTGAACAAAGAGGGAAACATAAATTGAAGAACTCTGAAAGATGGATGTCCTAGGCGAAAATGATGAAGCCAAAGTACATCTTTATTGGATTTAACTAAAAAAAATGATACAAGGGAAATCTGTCTCTTAGCAATCTGTCCACTAAGGTCTTCAAGATGATAAAGTGTCCCTCCTTTACCCTAGCATGCCCAATCATCTTCCTCGAGTCCTTTTCCTAAAATTCACAAAAGGAAGGATAGAAGATGACACAACAATTAGCATCATGGGTTAGTTTTTTAATGGAAACAAGGTTGGTGAAAAGCTTAGGGACATGAAGGGCATCCTTCAAGGTTAGGTTGTTGTTTATAAGTATATCCCCAATTCCAGCTACAGTAGTTAGGGAACCATTTACCAAAACAATTTTCTTTGTGCTAGGACATGGTTTGTAGGATAAAAATCTGTGTGAGGAAGGGGTCATATGGTCTGTGGCTTCGGAGTCAAGAATCCAAGTATTTTTAAGGGTTAAATCTAAAGCATGTAAGTTAAGAGAAGTGGAAGTAATACCTATGAAGGCTAGGTTAGAAGTACCTACCCCGGCCCTTTTTCAAGAGTTCCCAATAGGTTCCTCAGCTTCTCTATTTCCTCCCGATTGAGCTCCATTAATTCAGCCTATTCTGGAGCTTTCCCTTTTGTAACCTGCTGGCTATTGGCCACATGGGCCTATCCCTTTGGTTGTCCTCCTTTGGCTGGCTTCCTATAAAGCTTCCAGCATTTTTCAATGGTATGCCTAGGCTTCTTGCAATATGTACACCATAAATTATCTTTGTTTGTGGTTTTACTTGAATCTACAACCTTCCTATTTTCTCTAGCCCATCTCTCCAGACTAAGACCCTTTAGGGTTAAAAGGGCTGAATTCTCCATATGATTACTCTCTAGCATCACCCCTCTTCTACCTTCCTCCGCACACACTATGGATATTGCCTCATTTAAGGAAGGCAAATCTGTCTTGCCAAGAATCTAGACCCTAACTGCATCATACTCCACATTTAGTCCAACTAAAAAAGCATAGGTTCTCTCCTTCTCCACAAACCTTTTTTGAATGGCAGTATCTTCACTACACTTCATTTGGATACAATGATAGTGATTCAATTCTTGCCACAAGGTCTACAGCAAGTTGGCATACTCGATTATGGACCAAGTTCCTTGCTTAGTGACTGCTACCTTGGTTTTAATCTAATATATTTGTGCAACATCATTTACCTTTGAATAGGTGATCTTCACTGCTTCCCAGATCTCCCTTGCTGTTGTAAGGAACATCACGGTGTCACTGATTTTTGGAATCATGGAGCTTCAAAGCCAGGACATGACTAGTGAGTCCTCTTCATCCCATATAGCATACGTGGGATCACTCTCCTTGGGCGCAGTTCCAAGCAGGTGACTCAACTTTCCCTTGCCTTTCAGAAACGTCCTAATCAATTGGGACCACTTGAGGTAGTTTTTTCCATTCAGCCGACAGGCTACTTAGATGTTTTGTAATTCTCCACCGGTGATCGCACTATGGCTGGAACTGCCCGTAAAAGGCACTTCAGTTGTGCTACAAGATTCTATGGAGTCCGTCATAATTCTAGGATTCTGAAATAAGATTGGATCAAGAAGGTTTCGGCTACAAATAATCAAGGAAGGCCTTACTTCAAGGGTAGAACCTAGGGGTCTGATACCATGTCAAGAAGAAGAAGGCAACAGACCAATCTTATTCATTCTAATGAATTCCAGCCACATATATACACGCCTATCATTCGTATAGGCATCAGTTTCCTAAGTCCAATTAGGAAGCTTCCTAATTAGATAGCTTCCTAAACTAGTTTAGGAAATATGTACCGAAAAGGGAATTGTACAGAAAAGGAAACTACAGCTACTAAATACTATTAAATCAGACAAAGAAATAAAGCACATAAAGCACTACACAATACAAACAATATTAGGAATCTGCATATAAGGAAAGCTGCATATAGGAAATTTGTAGCCTTCTAACAGATCCTAAGGCACACATGGCTAAGTGTGCAGTTCATCCTAGCAAAACCAAAATCTGTAGAGACATGAGAGAGGTCTACTAGTGTAGTGGCCAGGGATGAAGAAAAGCATTATTGAACATGTAGCTCAATGTATAGTGTGCCGGTGTGTTAAAGCAGAACATTATAGAGCAGCAGGGTTGTTCCAGCCATTAGATATGCCCAAATGGAAATAGAAGCATGTGATGATAGATTTTGTTATAGGGCCGCAGAGGACCCCAGGTGGTAATGATATTATATAGGGTATTTGTGGACTGTTTAACTAAGTAAGTACATTTTCTTAATATAAGTAGATATATTTTCTAAAACCCCAAGGAAGAGCCCGGGAAAGCAGGGTATCACAGCAAAACTATTAGTGAAGCCCAAAAAATAAATTACTAAGATCACAGATTAGAAGAGAACATACAGTTTGGAAGTCTCTATTCTGGAGCACTCCAATTGCACATAGTCTAGCAACAAAGGGGCGTATTACTTCCAAAAGCAATTTATTTACTTCAACAGCGTCTTGGCCCATAGCAACCTAGCACCAACCAGCACCAAAGTCAGACCCCTAAGTTTTTTTGTGAACAATTAACACTAGCATAAACAAAGTATTACATACTTCCAATAGTTCAATCTTTCTGTCATGCACATAGGGCCTCACGTCATGATCACTTTCACTACGATATTCAAGTGTTGAGATTTGCAAGTTATCAATTATAAGTTGGATTGTCTGCTGCTTTGCTGAATAATCACATTTAACACAATGACATAAAATATAGCTCTACAATAAACTTTCAGAAAGCCAAATGAGATGACAATTAACATACATCCTGGAGTTGCCGTTAAAGCTAATATTCTGAGCTGGACATGTACAGCCATCAACTACAAAATCAGAACACCAATTAGTTTTTAAAAAAAAAAAAGTAAATAAAGAAAGCATGTAACAGCACACCAACTAATTGCATATGGCAGAGTGAAAAGGCATTATCATAAGAATTACTAGAAGAAATAGGTTTGCAAACCTCTCGGACCGCCACACAGTAGGAATAATTGCCCAATGCTCGATGAGCCTCATCAATCACCAAACACACAAGGTGTTCCACCAAACAGATACCTATAACATATTGCTTTTTAAGGAAACGCCAGAAAGAAACAGACAAGAAAAGAAAATTGCACAAGCTATAGAGATTTATAAGAAGTTTCTATCACCAATATTATTGTAGTTATAGCTTACAACAACAAATTTTGCTATTTCTATAAGCTATAAAGTACACTTCTGGAATTATCTGAGCATATACAGGAGATTTTTACTATAGTTTTGTAAATAACAAAGTACCGATCAATAAATAAAAAAACTGATTGTTTGTTTAATTACCCCTTGAACATATTTTTTTAATTAGTCTATCCCCTTAAAATATATACATTTATCCATGCATCACTTGAAGTTTTTGTACAAATTGACATTATGTGTTTATGTGACAGTGAATTCATAATTGATAATAAACATTAAATAAGCATGCTTCCTTTCACCACTTGGAACACCCCTTGAAGTTGATTTATGATACTGAGAAAGAAATGATCCACTAGTCAGTGAATTCTCTAATACCACATCAGGAAAAAAATTAAACAAGAGTCCAATTAAAGGTAAATCAATCAAGAAAATGAATACCAAAAAAGGAGCCAAAAATATCAGAAAAGAAGTTAAAGTTAAGAATAAAGGAGAATCACCGCCTTAACTGGTGGTGAATTTTGTTAACAACAATTCTACCAAAAGAAGAATTGTTAAAAAGGACCTACCTATTGTGACAGAGAAGGCAAGGACAAGTATGATAGGAATCTAACTAATTGGGCAAAGACCAAATCTAAAGAAAAAATAGAATTAAAAGAAAAAGGGTGCAATTGAAAAAGTACTGCTTTACAAAGGTTTGTTTTGGCATCTTTTCCTAGAAGCTCTTTGCAAAAACATTAGCATGTTGCTCACTTTCCTAAATACAGCAATTTTACCCCCTCAAAATCCCTTTAGAATCAAGTTTAGCTCCCACAAGTGTTCTGGCCATTGGGAATGAATTGAAAATAAGATCAAGAAACAGGACACTACATCAATATGGGAGTGAACCTAATATGGAGGTAGCAGAGTTTCAATTCCAATTGGCAGCTATAGAACCATTCATATTATGGTAGAAGACATGGAAGAGTATTTTCAAAGTTATTCAATAAATATGGATGAAATTATTTGACAGAAAGCATGACTTTCATTATTCAAATCTAAAAAATATATGAGTTACAGCATAGAAACTGCTCCTATGGAGTCGGATAAGTCATGAAAAACTGTCACCTACGAACAAAACTGTTCACTTAAAAAATACAAAATTGTATAATTACATAGTTTTCTACACTTCCCCTCAAGTTGGGCTGTAAATTTTAAGTAAGTCCAGCTTGGATCTCATATCCACAAACTTGATCTTTGGTAGAGCCTTGGTCAAAATGTCTGCAACCTGTAGAGCAGTAGGAATGTAGGAAATATTGACAATTCCACCTTTATTTTTTCTTTTAGGAAGTGCCTATCTATCTCCACATGTTTAGTTTGATCATGATGAATTGGGTTCTTAACTAAGCTTATAGCAACTTGATTATCACACAACATATTAATTGGATCATCTACTTCAATTTTGAGTTCAAGAAGTAACCACTTTAACCACATTCCTTCACATATTCCATAAGCCATCACTCGGAATCCAGCTTCAACGCTACTCTGGGACACAACTGTCAGCTTCTTACTGTGCCAAATAACCAAGTTCCCCCACACATAAGTACAATATCCATAAGTTGATTTGCAAATAGTAATAGAGCCAGCCTAGTCTGCATTAGTGAAAACCTCAATGTTCCTCTTCTTAGTCTTCTTAAAGTATAAACCTTCCCCAAGAATTTTCTTTAGGTAACTCAAAATGTGATACAATCGATCCATGTGCCCTTCAGTGGGATTGTTAATAAATTAACTAGCTACACTTACTGCAAAGCTAATATTAGGTCTTGTGTGTGAGAGGTAGATAAGTCTTCCAACCAGTCTTTGATATCTTCCTTTGTTAGTAGGAGCACTTTTTCCTTCTCTATCTGTAATACCCCAAGAGCCCAGAGAAGAGTAGTATAATGTAATACCCCAAGAGCCCAGAGAATGGTAGTATATATCAAGGATAATAAAAAAGGAAACAATACCAACTGGATACATTTTGGGCTGAATATAGGCAAAGAACTCCGGGGTTAACAGTGCTTAAGTTGGGGAAGCTCAAGGATGGGTGACCCCCTAGGAAGTTCGCGTAGGCCCATCAGGGTAAGTTGTTCCGGTCCTTTATATCGCTCGATGCAAGATGTTACACTATCTCTATTGACAATCTCCATTGGAGTATTTGTAGGCTTGCATCCAAGAATACTGGCTTCTTTAAGCAAATCAAGAACATACTTGCGTTGAGAAACCATAATGCTTGATTTAGATCTTGCAATTTTCATCCCAAGAAAATATTTCAAATTCCCCAAGTCTCTGACTTCAAATTCATGTGCAAGAAACCTCTTGAGTTTTCCAATCTCCTCCTTATGATTTCCTATTAGGATTATATCATCCACATATACAATAATAATAGATATCCTTCCACCAGGAGAATTTTTTATAAACAAAGTATGATCAGACTGACATTGTGAGTAACCAAACTTCTTTATTGCCTTAGTGAACCTATCAAACCAAGCTCTAGGAGACTGTTTAAGACCATAAAGAGATTTCTTCAACTTACAAACTTTGTTTGGGTTTGTCTAATTCTCAAGACCTATAGGAATCTCCATGTACACCTCCTCTTCTAGATCCCCATTGAGAAAGGCATTTTTGATATCAAGTTGATGTAATTTCCAGTCATGATTCACTACAAAGAGATAAAGTACCCAAATCATGTTTAATTTGGCAACATTGAAAGAATGGTAAACCCTAGGGTAGAAGAATTAAGAACCAAGGCTAAGAGAATAGCGAAACTAGAAACTGATTCGATTAGAATAAAAGCCACACATAATACATCGTGAGCTGCCTTTATATAGGCAGCTCATAACTAACTAAAGGAGGCATAACCGCCTTATGACAACTGAAACTAACAGCACACGGAAAATAACAAACAACACACTAAGTACACGGAAATTATAAACCAGCACACAAGCACATAACATAAAGACAAGATCTCAATGCCTCATTATCTTCAACACTCCCCTTCAAATCAAGGAAGGCATTATCTCAATGCCTCATTATCTTCAACACTCCCTTTCAAATCAAGCTCTGGTAACTTCTTGACTGCTGTAACACCATCAGTACATATAGGAGTACGAATTAACCCAAGCTTACTGCACAACAGCTTGAATCTATCTCTAGGCAGACTCTTGGTAAGAATATCAGCCACTTGAGCTGATGTAGGAACATACCGAATTTCTACTTCTCCATTTTCAACCTTCTCTCGAACAAAATGAACATCAACACCTACACGTTTTGTTCAAGAATGAAAAACTGGATTTTCTGCCATACTTTTCGCAGCCAAGTTATCACACCAAACAATAGGAATTGCACCAACCGGATAGCCCAATTCTCCAAACAAAGACTTGAGCCATAGCAATTCTATTACTCCCAAAGCCACAGCCCGATATTCAGCCTCTCCCATGGAGCAAGCAACCACTGATTGCTTTTTAGAACCCCAAACAATGAGATTACTACCCAAATATACACAGAAACTGCTGGTACTCCTTCTAGTAACCTTACAACCAGCATGATCTGCATCAATAAAAACAGCCAAAGACAAATCACCAAGAGATGAAGAGAAAAAGAGACCCATATCGACTGTACCCTTAATATATCGTAGCAATCTTTTACAAGCAATCCAATGCTGAGATTTAGGGCAAGCTGAAAACTGATTCAGCTTATTAACAGCAAAAGCAATATATGGCCTTGAATAGGTCAAATATTGTAGTGAGCCTATGAGGGTTCTATATATAGCTAGACAAGCAAACACTTCTCCTTCATCAGTTACTGACACACCAACGGGCATTGGAGTCTCACACGGTTTACAATCTGCCAAACCAGCCTTTTTCAGCAAATCAAGAGCATACTTAGAATGTGTAAGATATAGCCCACTACTATTCCTATGAGCCTCAAAACCAAGAAAGTAATTAACAGCTCCTAGGGTTTTAAGAGCAAACTGCTTATCCAAGTCATGAATACAAGCTTGTAAAGCAACAGGATTAGATCCTGTAAGAAGAATATCATCAACGTAAACTAATACAAAAAGCACATAAGCATCGGTCCTTTTAATAAACAGAGAGGCATCTAAGACAGATCGAACAAAACCCCAACCAAGCAAAGCTATCTTTAACTTGTTGTACCATGCCCTAGGAGCCTGCTTTAAGCCATAGAGAGACTTCCTTAATCTGCATACATGAGTAGGAGCAACAATACTTACAAACCCTTCTGGTTGTGCCATAAGCAGATCCTCAGCCAAATCACCATTCAAAAAGGCGTTATTAACATCTACTTGCTGTATTTCCCAGCCAAAAGCAACAGCTAGAGAAAACAACACTCGAATTGTGGGTGCTTTCACAACTGGGCTAAAAGTCTCTGTCCACACCCGGATTTTGTAAAAATCCTTTAGCAATCAATCGAGCTTTATACTTTTGAATGGATCCATCAGGTTTAAACTTAACCCTGAAAACCCATTTACAACCAATGAGGTTCATATCCTTTGAATAAGGAACCAACTCCCATGTATGATTTCGGTGAAGAGCATTGTACTCTTCCATAGCTTGAACCCATCATGAGTCTAATAGAGCCTCACTAACAGAACTGGATTCGAGTGAGCTTAACAGGGCATGAGGAGAGGTAGAAAAGGAAGGATGTTTGGCTTTAAGGGTAACCATGGGATGAATTGAAGGAGCAGGAGGAAGCTTATACTTTGGAATTCTAGGTTGAGAAGCTGATAAGGAGAAATTTGAAACAACTGGGTTGAAGGATGGACTAGCGAATGTGGCAGCTGATGTAGTGGTGTTAGAAGGACAAAGCACTGATGCAGGAGAGGATTGAACTACTCGAGGACACCTACAATGAGAAGATGAAGAAGAAATAGGCAACAAGAAATCTGAAGATAGATTATTTTGTGCCATGCCAGAAGGCACATGAACTGAAGCATTAGCTGAAGGAAAAATATTAGAATAAGGAAATTCATGCACATTAAAATGAACATGTCGAGACGCATAAACTCGACCAGATGGATGAAGACGTTTATAACTAGCTTGTGTGGAGCTATATCCTAGAAAAACACACTTGGTAGAATGAAAATCAAGCTTATGCCTATTATAAGGACGAAGAAAGGGAAAACATGCACAGCCAAACGGTTGAAGAAAATGATAGTTGGATGGTTTGTGATACAACCTTTCAAAAGGTGTATTAAACTGAATTGAAGACGAAGGTAGAATGTTAATCAAATGAGCAGCAGTAGAAAAAGCTTCCACCCAAAATTTCAAAGGCATGTTAGCATGTGACAAAAGAGTTAAGCCCATTTCAGTGATATACCGATGTTTTCTTTCTGCAATACCATTTTGCTGATGAGTATGAGGACAAGTAAACCGTAGCTGAATGCATACAGACTAAAAGCAAGGCTTGTGGCTAAAGGCTATTCTCAACAATATGGGGTTAATTTCTAGAAACCTTTGACCAGTAGCAAGGCTTGACCAGCCTGAAGGTTTTACAGTAAAAGGAAGTGAAGAAAAGGTCTATCTGCTCAAGAAGGCTTTGTATGGCCTGAAGCAGGCTCCTAGAGCCTGGTACAGTAGAATAGAAGAGTATCTTTGGTTTCAACAGGTCTAAGTGAACCAACACTGTAGGTAAAGAATGCCAATGGTGGTGATTTGCTGGTTGTTTCACTGTATGTTGATGATTTGCTAGTGACAGGAAGTAGTTCAACATTGCTGAAAAAATTCAAGGATCAAATGCTGAAAGTCTTTGAAATGACAGATTTGGAAGAAATGTCACTCTTTCTTGGCTTGGAGATTTCTTAATCTCCACAAGGAATCTTTAATTAGGCAGAAAAAAAATGCCAATGAAGTACTTAAAAATTCAGCACGGAAAATTGCAAATAGCACACCACTAGTTCAAAATGAGAAGGTCAGCATAGAAGATGGTTAAAAAAAACTGATGAAAGAATTTGAATTTACAGAAGTTTGGTTGGTTGTATGATGTATCTGACAGCAACAAGACCAGACATTATGTATGCTGTCACTCTTCTTTCCAGATTCATGCACGCTCCAAGTGAAATTCATTTCAGGGCAGCAAAGAGAGTGCTGAGATATGTCAAAGGTACAAATGATCATGGTCTTTTGTTTCAAAAGACAGAAGAGCTGAAGTTGCTAGGATTTACAGACAGTAATTGGACAGGATGTTGCGATGATATGAAGAGTACTTCAGGTCATTTATTTACTCTCAGCTCAGGCATATTTGCATGGAACTCGAAGAAGCAGGAAACTGTTGCTCAGTGAGGCTGAGTACATAGCAGAGCTGCTGCTGTGAATCAAGCCATTTGGCTGAGAAAACTACTAATAGATTAGAATATATTGTCATAACCCAAGGAACAATAAAAGAGCATCATAGTAATATGGTTGCAATAGTTTGTCACGAGACTAGGGAGACTATAATTTTGCAGCCAAGTTTTGTATCGGCTTGGATATTACTTACTTGTATTGCCTTAGTATTTCATTCTCTTGTTTGTATTTCATTTCCAGCTGGTTAGTTTGTTATGGCAGAATCTGACAGGTGTCCATGTGTTAGAATAGAACAAATCAGTTAGTTAGAGTGGGTGTGATATGCTGTGGCAGCACCCACGGTTCAAGCTATATAAGCTTGGTCCTTCTTCTGTAAAAGACATGCTGATTTTGATATTGAATTCTCAATTCCCTTCCAAGATTTCTCCCTAATCTCTCTCTCATTTTCTGCCATTCTCCCTCCATTCTTTCTAATTTCTTCCCCATTCTTTGTCAATCTCCCCTCTATACATTCTGTTCTTGACTTTAAATGAATCGGATCCTTCCGATTTCCATTCTAGTCCTAGGCTAAACCCTAGGACCATGACATATATGACTCGAGATAATACAACTGAGATCAGATGTGACCATCAATCAGCTAATGCCATTGCAAAAAAATCCAATTTTTCATGGAAGAATTAAGCATTTCAAGATTAAGAATCACTTCATCGGGGAGGCTCAAAAAGAGAAGGAAGTTTTGTTTGTACATTGCAGCTCTGAAGACCAGTTTGCTGATATTGTAACAAAAGCTCTACGAAGTCCAGATTTGAGAAACTGAAGATTAACACATTGGGGCTTGCAGCAAAAGAATCAAGGAGGAGTATTGTGAGATATAATTCTCCTGCTTATTTTTTATTCATTCTGTCAGTTGCTGATAATCTGATTTTATTTGAATTGTTTCCATTTTAGTTATTTGCTGATAAGTTTAGTCAGTTATGTTTTGTTTTCATTACAGCATGATTTTAGGAGAAAAATGTGGGATTAGATGAACAAAAACAAATAAAACCTAAGCGTAACAGCCTTAGGTATGGAAGGAGGATGGAATCAATCAAACTCACAGTTCGTATTGAATAAAGTCCTATATATACAGGTGAAGTCTACGGCCTTTAACTCCTAATCCTATGAGATATAGACAAAGTTTGAATAAGTTACAGATAAACTAGAACATAAAAGACTTAATCTTCAAATCAGACTTATCTTTCTTTATCAGCTTCCGATTTATTAGGCATCTTGATCGGCTGCTTCATCCTTCTTTTATTTAAACACCAACACTCCTAATCCAACTCGGATCTCCAACAATATTAATTAGAACAGACTTTGGTTTGTATGAATTCATATATATATATATATATATATATGTTCAATATAACGATAGGCAGTGTAGGCGTAACTATACAAGAGCCTAACATATGCAAAATAAGCAAAATATGAGCATAATCAGTGTTGTTAAAGGCCCAAGACGCACTAAGGCGCAAAGGGTCTTGGAGCCTGAGGCGCAAGGCGAGGCGCGTGCCTGGCAGGTGCAAGGCGCATGCTAATTAAGAAGTAAGAAAAATATACTTCTTAATTGAATAATAAGTCATAAAATAGATCCTAATCACATATCAACATTTATGTTATCAAAAAATTCAAGAATTCAACATATATTAAATAAATCACAACATAAACATACTTCATGACATACCTATAAATGTCAGCAAATTAAATCCCACCATATTTCAACAAATCAGAAAAAGGAATCAACATTTAAACACCACAAATAAAAAACAAAATTAGTATTTGACATATATAATTAAAAGCCAACAAAATAGTACTAAAAATGTCATTAAACTTTAGCAAAACCCACCAAAAAATGTTAGTTTTAAGACTTTAAGTCAACAATCAACTTAAAAAGAAAAGTTAAATGATCAACCTTAAACCATTAATAGGTCCTAAATGGTTAAATTTTAATTAGGATTAACTAGATATACATAATAACTAGAAATCATCCTCATCATCAAGATCAAATGTATCCATATTTTCATCATCAGAACTATCATCTCCAATATCTTCTACATCATCTCCCTCTCCATCTTCTTCTTCCTCATCAAGATCCATTGGAGCATTTGAAGTTGATGCCCTTGTCCCCCTCCCCCTTATCAAATTTGAAGTTGAAGTCGCTTTTGATCTAGTTGAATGATTAGCTTCTTCAACATCAGATGCCATAGCAACATCAGCCCATATCAAATCATGATCTTCATGTACCAGCTCATCATCTAACTCTCCAAATTTATCAATTGCCCCAAGCAACCACTCATTACTTTCATCAACTTCATCTAAAGAAATTGAATCAATTGATTTACGCAAACTGAAACGACGTCTCAAAGCTCTATTATACTTGACAAATACCAAATCATTGAGACGTTGTTGCTCCAATCGATTTCTCTTTTTGTTATGAAGCTGTCATAATTAAATTAGAATCAGTAAGTTAAAGAAATAAGAAATTATACACCTTTAGTGGTGAATATTAAGAATAAGAAAAAACACCCTTACATGCTCAAAGACACTCCAATTCCTTTCATAACCTGAAGAGCTACAAGTGAGGCTACATATCTTGATGGCAAACTTTTGCAAATTAGGGGTTGCAGTACCAAATTGAGACCACCATTCAACTAGGAAAAAATATACCATAATGACATAATCAGTAATTGAAAATCGCTAGTTGTAGACTAATGATTAGACTTACTTAGATTATTAATTAAAAAACCATATTACCTGGTGCTAATTGATTCCTTCCTCTTATGCATATTTGTTTTCCAAATACCCCTTCAGCATTTTTATACAAGCTTAGCTCTTTAGAAATTTTGTCTTGCACTTCTGCAGTGGGAACCAACCTCTCTATGGTTTGATACAACCTATCAATAATCTCTTAATCTTCTCCAATGCTTGCATTTGAATAAAAAAATTCTGGATTCAAGTAATATCCGGTTGCATGTAGAGGACGATGTAATTGAATATTCCACCTCCCATCAATAATTTCAAATATTTGCTTGTATTTCCTTTCATCATCAAAAGATTTTGCAATGGCTTCTTTTGCCCTATCCATAGCCTCATAAATATAAGGCATAGCAGGTTTATCCTCATTGTCTACCACTCTAAGCACCTTGACAAGTGGCCTTGACACCTTGAGAGCATAAAGAACATTTTTCCAAAATGAATCTTGTAACACTGTTTGAGATGCAAGCTTACCCCGTGCTTCTCTTGCAAATTTAGAGTTAGTCCACTCTTCTGAAGTGAACATCTTCCTCAAGTTGGCTTTTTGTTTATGAAGTCTTGAAAGGGTGAGGAAAGCCATGGCAAATATTGTTTTCCCAGGACTTAACATCTCTCTCTTTTTTGTGAATATTCTCATCATATTCAACACTTGTGTAGAGCTATACAAGAATCCATTTACTACACATGCTTTTTGAAAAGTCTTCTTCAATATTGGAAGTTTAAAAATATCTTCTAACATTAGGTCTAAGCAATGGGCAGCACATGGTGTCCAATATAAGTGCTTTCGCTTAGCCATTAAGAATTCTCCTATAAGACAAGTTAAAAATCTGTCATTAAACTAACAACATCAACATCATTCAAAGGTAAAAGTTAAAAAATAGCAAACTTACCAGCTAAAACATTAGCCGAGGCATTATCAGTCACAACTTGAACCACATTTGCTTCACCTACTTCCTCTACAAACTGGTCAAGTAATTTAAATATTTTAACAGCATCCTTGGCATATGAGGAAGTATCAATGGATTTAATGAACATGCTTCCCTTTGGACAATTTACCAAAAAGTTAAGCAAAGATCTCTCTCTCTTATCCTTCCAACCATCACACATAAGGGAACATCCATATTTAGGCCAATCCTCCTTATGACTCTTCATAATTTCATTTGTGCGTACCAACTCCTTCTTAAGATAAGGAACTCTCACCTCATGATAACTAGGAGGTTTCATGCCTGGACCAGCTCGACCAATAGCCTCAATCATTGGCTTAAAACTTGGATACTTGACTGCATTGAAAGACAAGCCGGCTTCATACATCCATCTAGAAAACCAAACGCAAGCATTCTCCCTCAGTTCTTTATTGACATGGGTCTCCATTGTTGTTTGCTTCCCAGTGCTCACTTTAAGTTTCGGAGGCAAAAGCAAATCCAAAGGCCCTTTCATCCTTTGCTTTTTTTGTTGCATTGTTAAACCTTGATTTGAACTTGAAGACATAGGCCATTTAACACCTCTTTCAAAAACCACTTCATCATCATCATCAATCTCCAAGGGTATCAATGTCGTCAAAATCTGGTATAACATCACTATTGTTCTTCTCTTCTAGCTTTTTCGACATATACTCTCTAATTTCTTCTTTAACATGTGAAGGACATTTTGAACAAACTTTGGCATTCCAATACCCTCCAACAAGGTGTTGTTTAGCTCGGTAAACCCCTCCTTTCATTATTTTTCCACAAAAATTACATTTTAAACAGTTTATGTCCTTTGGATCTGGCAGTGTGTTATATTTTCATGCTGGATCTTTTCTACCACTGCCAAAGGAGCCACTAGGAGCATTTGAATCAGATGCCATTAGGATTAGGATATCTGCCATAATCATCATAAGCTAGTCATAAATTTGAAAAAACATTGTAAAAAAATTCTGAAAAGAAGCATGGATCAATAAGTGGCTGAATTTCAACCAAGGAAGGGAGGGATTGAAAAAGAATTCTAATTAGCGGTGGGATTTTTTGGAATGGAGAACTGATGCAGGACAATAAGAAGATTGGAGGAGAAGAGAAAAAATTTCAGGGAGGGGAAAGAAGAAATCCAGGGAAGTAGTAGAGATCAAACTTCTATTCTATTTCTAATCAAGCATAGGATCCGATTAAGGATTAAAACTTCTATTCTATTTCTAAATGCTGCAGTTGCAGCAGTTTTATATGAGTATACTTGAAAATTTGTAAAGACTAAGGCTAAATTATGCCAAAAAATGTTAAAAGAAAAACGAAAAAGAAGAAACAGCAGTAGGCATCAACAAATAAAGATTAAACAAAAAAATAACTGAAGAAGAAGAAGCAGCAGCAGCAGCGTAAAAAAGAAGAAGAAGAAGCAAAGGAAGAGAAGAAGAAGAAGTAGCAGCAACAGCGTAAAAAAGAAGAAGAAGAAGCAGAATAAGAAGAAGAAGAAGAAAAAGAAGCAGGCTAGCAATAGCAGTAGCGTAAGAAGAAGATGAAGAAGAAGTAGTAGCAGCGTAAGAAGAAGATGAAGAAGAAGTAGTAGCAGCGTAAGAAAGAAGAAGAAGAAAAAGAAGCAGGCTAGCAGTAGCAGTAGCATAAGAAGAAGAAGAAGGATAGCAGGAGAAGAAGGAGAAGGAGGATAACAGCAACGTAAGAAGCAACCGTGTAAGAAGAAGAAGAAGAAGGAGGAGGATAGCAGCAAAGCAACGTAAGATTAAGAAGCAGCCGCGTAATAAGAAGAAGAAGAAAAAGAAGAAGAAGCAACAAGGATTGCCGAAGAAGAAGCAAGCTAGCAACTGCCAGCAGCGTAAGAAGAAGAAGAAGAAGAAGAAGAAGAAAGGATTGTCGATATGTTACCTTGGCCTAGAGAAGCAGAAGCAGCTCAATCAGAACTGGAGAAGAACTTGAGGAGTTGCAGTTGCTGTGTTGCGGAGAGAAAATAATGCTGCGTAAGAGAGTTTTGGAGCCTTGGAGGTGTAGTCTCTTGGCCTTCTAGAAATCAAATGAGCTGGAACATCATATTTTTGAGTTTTGTTGACTTTTTAATATTATATTTTATTATTTTCTCTCTTTAAGTTTTAACAGAAATGTTTAGAAAATAAAACATGATTTTTCAGCTGGGCATGTGCGCCTAAGGGAGGCACGCCTGAAGGGCCTAGGCGCGCCTGGCTGGATCTCGCCTCGCCTGGACATGGCAAGGCGAGATGGCTGCGCCTTGAGGGGCCTTGCACCTAGGCGCGCGCCTAGGCACACCTGTAACAACACTGAGCATAATTAAGATGACAATGTTACAATGGAGGCGTAACTATACAAGAGAAGACAAAATTAAAAATGAGATCATCCATACCAAGGATGGAGTGACACCAATCAAAAATCAGATTCACGAGAAGTTTCTAGCAAAAAAGGTAGAGGAAGAGCAAAGAAAACTTCTAAAGAATTCCTCAAATATGACACGAGATATAATGTTTGTGATGTTGTTATTGCATTTTGTCTGAAACTTGGCTGCCAAAATTTAAAAGAAAAAGAAAAATGAAAGAGATTAAGGAAGACTTAACCTAACATATTCTAGTAGTTCTAAGGATGTTCAACATAATTTTGTGTTAGGTGTGTTAGGATTTAGATCATTTTAAATTCTAATGCACTCTGTTAATCTATGCCTTATATGGGTACAAAGCACCTCTATCCCCCATGTGGCGTAGCTTTCTTTTTATATATATATATATAGAAAGGCAGAGATTTATTCATAAGAAGAAAAGCTACAGGAAAACATAAATACAGATCCCTGAAACAAAACATCCATCCCAATACAGAACATCCCCAGAAGATAGAAAAATACAATCAAAACAAAAGTGTGCTTGGGGAATTAACAGAGGAAGAAAAAGGAATAATCTAACCGAAACCTGGGGGTCACGGTTTGGAGGCTGAAGTAAATAGCTTCATCAAGGTTCTTCCCTATCCCCTCAAATAGAGAAGGGAGCACAACTTGATCAATCAACAAGAGAAAAGTTAGCAGAAGACCAAAAATAAAACTCTATAAGGCTCTTGGTGCTATCAAGTGGAGTGCTGACCAACCTCCCTAAAACTTTTGGGCCTGCAGCTCAACCAACCTAGGCAAGGGGGGCTTGACAAGTGTATTTTCAGGTCAAATCTCCATTCAAACGTTAATGGCAAGAATAGGTGAGTCATTTCCCAATGTCCAATACCCAATAACATATAATAAGGGGCCTTACCCCTACTTCATTGCAAGGATTTAGATTCTCCAGCCTTTATAACCTTCCAAGAAATGGAAGCACTCTCCTCAACCTTTCTGTCTCTCATGAGTGCATTGACTCTCTCCATTCATATCTCAAACAATCCAATGGTAATATGGGTTCTAACTTCCTAGAGGCCCCAAGCATACAGGGTCACTCTAACCATTCCAGATCATACTTTTCTTGCCTAGAAAGGTAAATCAATTTACCCATTAACTGAAAGTATTCCAGAAGTCAGAATTTTAAGATTGTATTGCCATCCACATCCATATCCACATTTGATTTACCCATTAACACATTGTATTCCACAAGTCAGAATTTTAATTATGTACTGCCATCCATAACCACTTTGACAATGTATCAGCAAAACTCAACACAGTTTGGATAACCTTCTCCATACATTATGAATGTTCCATTAAAATTCAGTAGCTGTTTCATTAGTTGATGTCTTGGAATCAGTAATATGTCCACATAAATATGAATTCCACTTGCAAACTTTTGAAGTCAACGATGATAAAACCATTTCAAGATACATTCTAGTATATTCCAAGTCGTGCCAGAGGGACAGTAAAAGATTCACCAGATTGAATATCTTTCTCCAGTACTTGTGGAGTAACAAAAAAGACACGTTTAGCTTTCCACAAGCATGCTCTTCTCGATGGAATAGTTTGACCTGTCATATCAATTGTCCATTCCTGCAATCAGTTTGACACCACTTTCTCAAAATGTGTAGAAGATTCTCATATGTGAACTGTCTAATTAAAAGACAATATTAGGAAGCAAGCTCGTGGAAAATAAAAATGGCTCCGTACTTGTGATATCCCCACGATATTATGGCATGCTTCTATTTGTTGCATAACAAGTGGTCGAGAAGGAGCAGCAAAAACAATTTTCCCTGGCAAGGAAACACAAGATGCATGTCAGGCTTCTAAACAAACCCTAAATAAGTTAAATTAAATATGAGCATTGTCAATAATGTAAAGTCAAGGCTTTGTCTATAATGAAAATTAACATATTCATACACTTCTCAAAATGAAGAGGTGGGGCTTTAACAAACACTAATCAAACAAACTAAACATGGCCAAATTCACAATACATTTAACGCTTCAAAAAATAGAGTACATTGAGCCATCATCATTGTCACTTGCCTTAATCCCACTAAGTGAGGTCAGGAACATCAATTTTAGTTCTCCAAGGGTGTTACAGGGTCATTTTTTTGTAACATCAGTACATGAATAATAATAACTATAAGTATCAACCGCAAAGAAGTGAATGGTTCATCTGACAAATGGAATAGAACAAATGCAAAAGTAACCGAGTAACCAATTCAAAGTAATATGATACATAAAGGGAAAATATATAACTCAAAACCATTTGGTTGGAATGTGATGTAGTATAGAATACTGAATACCTTCTGGAAACCATCTGAAGTAATTATACATCACAACAGCAGCAATAAGAGTTTTACCAAGTCCCGTTGGCAATGCCACCAATGTATTAGAAAACAGCGCCGTCCTGGTTATGGATAGTTGATAATCCCGCAGAGGAACATTTACTGCCAGGAAAGAAGCAAGATAATTAGCTTATTATGCTGAAGTAAAGTCTTCCATCAAGATATATCTCCTAGCCCATCAGTCAATGTGAATGCCTAGACGTGCAACATGTATCCGTACAAGCCATAGAATTTTTTTCTCAGAGTATCAGGTTAAACTACTGCTCACGAATAACAGCAATGTGAAGGATGAACAATTAAATTTGCTTAGTAAAACCAGCTAATCCACTTCCCAAATACAAAAGTAGAAGGGAATCATCTACAGCGGAGAAAACAAAATACAAATAAATCCAATCAACGTATAGTGGCTAATGCATGTCAAAAAAGAACCCATGTGAGGATAAATCGTTCAATCTCTCAGAGAAACCCATGTTGATCAAATTACCCCAAAACCCAGAAAACCCACTACTTGGATACAAAGAAAGGGAAATGAACGGAAGAATAGGGAATAAAACCTGGGTAAATCCATGTCTTGGCAACCTCGGGATCAATCTTAATGCAGCTGACAGCCCCACTACCCTCAAACTTGCCTTGATTCTCCGACGGATAATTATTGCCCGCCTTGCCAATGAATTTATCGAGCGTGGATTGCCTAGAAGCCGAAGATTTCCTGTGGGAATTGCCAGAGTCAGAGTGTACAGGTGGGTTAGTAGTGGGGACTTGATGGAGAGGATCAATTGGGCGTGAAGGAGATGGGTCTGTGGCCTGGCAAGCATGGTCAACCTCTCTAACAGCTGCTTCCCAGTCGAATTGCTTCAGAGAGAAACAAGCATTCGTGAGATAAAAAGAAACCTACACATATATAAATATGTATATATGTATAGAGAGAGAGAGGGAGAGAGATGGAATTACGTCGTCGTCGATGAAGTTGTGGGTAACGGCAGAAGCCATTCTTTGTGGACTGGAACCCGAAAGGCTTCCTCGAAACGCCGGCATCCCCACGGAGAGAGAAAAGAGAGCGGCGCGGAAATTTCAAATCGGCCTGCGCTAAAACTAGCTCCTGCTAGTACTCTTACTTTATTTGTACGGATAAATCACACTAAATGTCATTTTTAATCCCTTTCTATTCTCCACTAAATTTTAATTCTTTGTCATTAATTTTTGAAAATTTTTATAACGTAGTCACATTTAAAAAATTTTTACAAATCCCCTCTCAAAATTAGTGACGTGGCATTGATATGGCAAACAAAAAAACCCACATACTAATTATGTAATAAAAACTAATAAATCTTTCCCCCCCTCCTCTCTCTCTCTCTTTCTGTGTGTTTCCCCTTCAACCCATGCAACCTATCCTCTCATTCTCTTCGACAAAGACCGTCACTACTATCGTCGTTGCAGCCATCGTCGTTGCTACCATCAACACTCCATCCCCGTTTGCCTTCGGTCACGATCACCCACTAAATCACCGCCACCTCCAATTGCTTCGCCTCCACCTTCGATCACCCACTGCTTCATCGTCGTCTCTGACTACTTCACCTCAGTAAACGCCCATTCCCTATCTTCTTTCCTTTTCTTATATTCTTCTCTTCCACCAAGACTGTTATTGTTGTTACTGCCACAGCCATCAAACCCTCCATCTTCTCGATTCCTTCATCGTGTCAACTATCTCCGCTACTTGTCTCGTTCTCCTTCGATCACTATTGCTTCACCCACTGCTTCCGACTACCATTGCTTTGCCCGTTCGCCTCATGTCACCTCTATTGCAAACAAGGAGGTACCCTTGATAATATTTGCTTATTGTTTAGGCTCTGTTAATTTTTTGTTATGTAAAATATCATTACTAGTATCATTTTTTGGTTTAAGCTAATCAAACCCAAAAGCTAAGGTTTACATTGAAACAAATTGCAAATCAAAATATGGTACAGAAGAAAGCAACTACTGCAACATTAGCGATGGATCCAAGGGGAGTGGAACCAAAATGTGGTAAACTTAAATTTTTGTTTCCTTCTTCATGGTTTGAAATTGTTTTATATATATGAAATTGTTTGTTGAGTGGTTGATATAGTTAGATACACATAATAAAGGACAATAACTAGAAAGTGTATAAAGTGATTGAATATGTTATTTAATCAACCTAAGTAATGTGATTTTTTTAGTTAATACTTGTATTGTTAGTTTTGTAATTTGAGTGAAATTTGACCTATTTGATTTTTTTACATCATAGATACATACTCAGAGTACTTCATAATTGAAAGCATGTCACCATGGGGTATAAAGGGGGGAAAGTTGATTTTTTTTTTTTACTTTTGTTGTGCTAATAAACTATCAATCTTAGAAATTCAAAGAATGGTTAAGGAGAGTGGTATCATTAGGGAAGCATAAACCTTTTGGCAAAAGTCAAATAGCATATACAGTGAGGGTTTGTGTAAATTAGCATCTAATAACGACTATTTCGATATGGGATTAAGTGTGGATTGTTTGAAAAAGATGCATGTGAATGTCAGAAGCATTGATGACATGGCTGAGGCTTGCAACAATGGTAGCATAAGGAATGTGAATGTGAGAGAATTGAAAGGAAGAAAATATAATTTATGAAGAAGAAACGGAACATGAGGATGAGGGAGAAAATGGTAGTGATAGAAATGAAGAGAATCATCCATAAATGATGTTGAATGATAGTGATTATGACATATATATATATAATTATATGAGATATTAATATATATTATACATATATTTTAATAGAAGAAGGCAGCTAACAAGAAGTGGGCTGGGCACACAAGAGCCCTCTCTATCTCTTCCTTACATGTTGTAGTGCAGTGTGCTCTATGCGTGCGCCACTGTGCATTTTTCTTCCGATTTCCAATGTCTCTCTGTCCGTCTCCTTCCTTCTTCTTCTGTTCTACCAGTCAAATTGTCCACTGCATATATATGTATAAGATACATATATTTACAATAGCAGGTGCACGGACTCTTCTCTCTCTCAACTTAATATATATTGGATATATATTTGAAGGAGGAAGTAGTGCGTCGGTGGCAGATTGGAGTGGTGTCTAGCCTTCTTCTTGGTTGATTGGATCTTTTAGTGTGGAAAGGAAAATCGATTGCAAGGAGTTGCAGTTGTTGGGCACTCCAAGGACGGACATAAGCTCATGGTTGGAAATATAAATAGTCTGGCAAATGGATAGCAACGTGCGGATCCGGTAAAGGTGTTCGTCGTGGTCATTGCAAAAGACCAACGTGGGCAGTCGAATACAACATCTCAGGCATAGCAAGAGTTTTTGGCAACCGTGAGTGGGTAGTTGCTCCCGACTTGCAATAGTCATGGTTCATTCTCTGGCTTTTGTGATAGCAAGAGTTGTCGTCGGTACAACAGTTGGGGTTTTCGATGAGCTTCTAGTAAGAGTTGTTGGTGTTGGATTTACATGGCCCCCCTTTGTGATATCCCGCTTAAGGTCCCTTGGATGGATAACTCTTTTGGAGGAACGGTCTTAGCTCTTTTGGAGGAACGGTCTCAACTCTTTTTCACCTTCGTTGAGATGGTCCTAGCACGGGTCCAGCAGAGAGTTCTAGGTGAAAGTTAAGCAAGATCGCTACGGGGTAAACAACGTAGTTCAAAATTTTTGAACTTACCCCGATCCCGGCGATTGGATTAACGTCGAAATTAAATCATTCACAAACAAATAAATAAATCTAACCTTTAGATTATCGAGTCGTTCGCGGATTCGAGCCGTCCAAGCGTCCGGCCTTTAACTCGTGATACGCGGCACGCGTCCGTTGGCAAGGAGAGCAGAATAGGAGTGCTAGCTCCTTCTCCTTTGCGCGGCTTGTGTATGGACAGTAAAAGAACGCCCTTGTTTCGTATTGATGCCAAAAGAAAAGGGGAAGAGTGAACAGCAATGCGTTTTTCAATTCTTGAAAAATGACACCAAAAACCCCTTGATTTTGGGCAACCCATAAAGGGATATTTATAGTGAAATATCCCAGGGTTTCTAAAACCTTAATGGATTGGGCCAGTCCATTAATTCTAATTTAATTAGAATATTAAGTGGACTTATTCTAGTCCAACTAGAAATATAATTAAATTGCCCAAATCCTTTTATAGGTTTAAATAAAATATTTTGGCCCAAATCTAATTTGGTCCAAATATAATATTTAATATTTGGCCCAAATCTAATTTAGTCCAAATATAATATTTATTTTAATATTTGGCCCAAATCCAATTTAGTCCAAATATAATATTCAATTTAATATTTGGTCCAAATCCAATTTAGTCCAAATATAATATTCAATTTAATATTTGGTCCAAATCTATTTTAGTCCAAATATTAACTTAAGCCCAAAAACATTTTATTTCCTATTTGCCACTCTAATAAATAGAAAATTATTAAATTAGAAACTCGTTCCTAATTTAATCAATTACCGTTTTAGGAAACTCTTTCTATTATAACGACTCCTCGTCATATTGACATCATTACGTCTATTTGTTCTTTTTCTATGAGAACCTACGACGGCACATCTTCTTGCCGAAGTGTCCCACTTAACCATACGTCTACTCTCCTGGTTTAAGCTAGGGACCGTGCCTATTGCGTATTACTCATTAGGCTTCCGAATATGTTGGCAATGTGTTGGTACAAACACATAAGACAAGATTGGCCTCTAGCAAGGCATCATGCCTACCCAATTATTCAGAAGGATTCATAATCCGCAAATAACCTTTCACGAGCATGGTTACCGTGTAATTCGATCCTCTCGTCAATGTATCTTATGTGATCTCAAGTATGGCGATGTGTTGCTTGATAACGATCACATGAGTTTTCTTCGATCTTCCGGATATCTTCACTTAATTAGAAAGTAAATCAATAACTCCTTATTGATCTCTTTTACCATGGCCATGGATTTAAAGTGAATATCCACCGAAGGCGCCTTAGATACATCATCCTCTATCAAGGGATAGACGAGTCCCATCTTGGTTATACACCCATCTCCATAAGCCTCACGATATACCCAACGATCGCCCACGTGCAGCCTTTGTCTGGGCCCATTGAAATGATGTCAAAGCATATCGATCTTCTTATGAGATGACCGTGACAACCTCAAGTCCAAGGATTAGTTACACCCATCTCGTATGAGAATACCATCAACATGTAACCAAAATGGATTCTCATGGCGAGTCATGTCCAGTGACACGTTCTCCAACATTGGTCACCTATGTACTTGTCTAGGCATCCCCATGCCTATGGGTGTGAGAGCCCCATTGCTATCACATAGCAAAAACATAGCACATACAAGTCTTACCGCAATTATCAATGTCCATTCTTGACATTGCTACGACTTGGGACGTTTAATGATGTCTAGAAACTGTGATGCATCATCTCACATCTTTATAGATTAATCACAGTATACATCATATGAACTTCTATCTAGTTTCATTTGGTTATTACAATAATAACAAGAAACTAATAGAATGAATTCTTGTGAATTTGAACAACTCCTTATTCAAATAATAAACATGATTACAATTGTCGATGTACAACATGCCCAATCTGATTGGGTCTAGAGCACCTACACTAACACTAGGGCGATCTACAGGTGGACTGACTTGGTCTCATACACTTGTAAGGGTGGCTTGGTCAGCCAAGAACGGGTACCGAAGCAAATGAGGAGCTGGTTCGAGAAGTAAGTTGGTGAGTTAGTACACGATGGGATCGCGGGAGCTCAATCGAGAGACCAAAGAGTTTGGGTCAGACAAACAACAGAAGCAACCAACATGTTATTTGAGGCTGCGATATCATTTACTGTTTACCACATTTCCATATTGTATGATTATGTTTTATATACATATGGATGCTATCGCTATGTCATGGAAGAAGCAATCAGCTTCCGTTGTTTGTTTATTTGGTTTTTTGAAAATTTTAAAAAATAAGTTGTCTTCTTGCATTTGTCGCTAAGCATTTGCACGCACCCCCAATGGCATCCTTTCAGTGCTATCAGAGCCTAAGCTTAGTGATTTCAGCCTATGTGGGTGTTTGTATAACGGTTTACTTGTTTCGATCATGGATGTTGTGAAAGGGGATGTTGCTGACAAGTGGAGGTATGTGCTAAAGCCAAGCGATAGATGCAAGAAGACAAACTAGTATTTAAAACTTTTTGAAAAACCATATAAACAAACAGAGAAAGTGGATCGCTTCTTGCATGACACTATGATAATAGGCACATGCATATAAAACATAACCATACAATATGGAAATACGATACACGATAAATGATACCTCAGGCTTAAAGACCATGCCAGTTGCTTCTGTTGCCCATTTAACCTGAACTTTTCAGTCTCCTAGTTGAGCTCCCACGATCCCATCATTTACTGGCCCACCAACCTACTTCCCGAACTAACTCTTCATCTACTCCAGTACTTATCATTCACTGAACAAGCCACCCTCACAAGTGTAAGGGATCAAGTCAATCCACCCATAAGCTATCCTAGAACCCTTCCCTCCGTTGGACTAGTGCTAGGATCGTCTCAATAAAGGTGAATAAGAGTTTGGACCATTCCTCCAAAAGAAAATGTCAATCAAATGGACCTTAAGCGGGATATCACAAAGGGGCTGTGGCTGTAAATCCACCACCATCAACTTTTGCCGGACAGCTTTCAGGAGCTCATAAAAAACCCCAACCATTGTACCAATGACAACTTTTGCTGTCATAACTGTCGGGATTGTCAGAGAACGAACCACAACCACCACAAGCCGCCTGCAACTACCCACTCATGGTTGTCGACATCTCTTGCCATGAAAAAGATGTTGTATTTGCTCACCCGCATTGGTCTCTTGTAACGAACATGACGAATGCCTTCATCGGATCCACATGTTGTTGTCCATTCTCCCAACTATTAATATTTTCGGCTATGAGCTTTTATTCGTCCTTGAAGTGTCCGACGACTTCAACTCCTTGCACTCGATATTCTTCTCCACACTGAAAGCATCTCAAAAGATCCCTAAAGCGTCTCGAAAGATCAGGAGTATCCTTTAGCTAGGACTCAAGACCATCCTAATGGCATTAAAGTCAAAGTTTCTTATAAATCTATTAGGGCTCTCAATTATTGTGTACTATAGTCCTTTCATTGACTAACATCTTAACTGAGTGAGAACCATGGACTGATTAAACTCACATAACTTGATAACTATTCTAGATCTAGTCTAAGGTGATTGAGATTACATATAGGAACTCCTTCAACATAAAAAACTCTTTTTCGATCGTATGTACCTTGGCCAAGGATTTCTACAATCACTTGTTAGTGATAGTGTTCTAGATGCTAGATTTACATTACATGGGATGTATATGAATGTCATTGTTGATTATTCTTGATATTAATAAAAAGTCATATCTTCATTTATATCTCTCCCTCTCATCTTATGAATGAGTCTCTAGACTTCTTGGTAGACTTCTTACTCTCAAGTTGTTGAGACTGTGCGACTTGGATTTCTAGTCTAGGATTTCTTAAAGGTATTCTTAGTCCTTAGATTTGTCAAAGGGGGATTATGATTAGTTGATTAATAGACTGACACATGGGTTGTTACCATTGTTTAGCATGGAGATGTTAATGACATGGGGTGGTGAGTCACACATCACAATGCATGGGATGCATATAATAGACATGTGAGTGGGTGTTGGAAGAACATCCACTGAATGTGACGCCTACGATAGAACATGTGGTTTGAGGATTAATGACCTGTCGTTGGCTCTCGATTGTGTATTTTGTCCTTTGATTAGAGACGACATAGTGTCTTGTGCACTGGTGTCAGTGATTTGTCATTGAGCGAAACCATCTAGTGTAAGAGGTGGGAATGCTGTAATGACCCGTTAGTGGGTCCAGAGTTTTATTTAAATTATAATTTATTATGTGTAATAAATTAGCACCGAGAATTAAGTGCTAGAAATATTGTGATTAATGAGTCAATAAATGAATTGAATTATATGTTAAGAAATTAAGTATGGGCTTTAGCAATGAATTGAAGAGTCCTAAGTAGTGGGCTAAATTAGGTTTGGGCCAAGGGTTGAAAGTTAAAAGAATTGGGTTGGAGTCAAGTCGAAGAGTTAACTCATTGGGCCTAAAAAAAATAAGTTGGCTATTGATTTGGACTTGAGCCCATGTGTGTAAAATGAGGTGTTTTAATTAAATGAAAATGAAATGGTGGAATTACTAATGAGGGTTTGTCTTATATGTTGAGTGTGATAAAGCTAAGGGTAAAATGGGAGTTTCATAAATGGGTATTTATTATAAATAAATTTGTGTGTATTATTGAGTAAAAAGAAAAATGGGAAATAAAAGAAAAAGAGGCAAATGACCAAAATGGGTTTAATGAGGGTATTGTGTGTGTGTTAAAGAGAATGGAAAAATGGTAATTAGCCAAGGGGATGGTTGGAGAGCTGATGATAGCCCATTCCTCCCCCATGCCTTCTCTTTTTCTTGTCTTTTCTTGCTTTCTCTCTTCCTTTCTCTCCCAATCGACCATATCTTTCTTTTCTTCCTCTTATTCGTTTCTTTCTTCCATTTCTTCTTGGCTTAAAGTGTGGATTTCTAGTTTTGGAGTAGCAAGTCCCTTTTGGTTTCATCAAAAGACAAGTTCTTATCCCTCTCTTATATAGCAAGACTTCTTTTTCTATGATTCTTGTAAAAACTAGAGTATTACTTCTTCCTCAAATTTTGTATAGCCTTATCCTTCTCTTGCCATGGTATCTTGTGGTTGTTCGCTTTTGATCTTGAACTTTAAATTTTACCTCGTTCTAAAAAAGGCTTGTAACCAGTGGGTTGTACTTCGTATGGATTTTCTTAAAATCTTAGAAAAACGTTTTAAATGCCCAAATGGAGTCTTGGTTCACTCCATGTTCTTAAGGAATGGTGAGTTGTTGTTAAAGTTTAGTGGTGTGCAAGAATTTGGACTTCTTTCACGTATTTTTGCTTCAATCTTAGCATTTTCGTAGTAATCTATTGACTAATTTGGCTATATCTATCGACTGCTCAAGAAATTATATTTTGTCGGTTGACATATTCATTTCATCTATCGACAGATCCCTATTTCGCATTCTGTCTGTTGACAAACTTCTCTTATTTGTCGATCAATCTTGGTTGTGTATTATATCGGTTCATTGATACTTCTCATCTTTCGACCGATGTCTGAATTTGATTCTATCAGTTGACAATTTGAGGGTCATATGTTGACCGATGGTTTGTATTAGATTCTAGCTGTCGACAGATCCCTCTCATTTGTCGACCAATTGATACCATTGGTGGTTTATTCTTTCTTTTGATGCTTCGATTTCCCTCTAGTTCTCCATGTGAATCTTTAATAAGGTGATTCATCAGCACATGATCTTAATTTCTATACTTGGAGGGTTTGAAAAATCTATTATGTGGGATTGTTAGAGTTTAGGTTATAAATGATTTCTAAATGTGAATGGTTAAATTGTGCATTCATAATGAGTAATCCCAATAATGATAATGAATGTTTATTTCGGTATTAACCAACACTTATGGCTAGTGATGTATAGCATATGCATGACATTTTATATATGTGAGAAGGTAGCGCACTTATTAGTTTGCACAGCGGTTACAACCGTAGTTGAGGGAATGGATATCCTAGCAAGTTGGTAAACATTTGCCTACTGTGGGATCTTCGGCTCACAAGGCGCACCTAGTATAAGACTAGAGTGTGGGTGGACAATGGTCCATAACATAGTGGAATGATACTATTAAGCATTGCGTTTACATCTAGTAGGGGTGAATGCAAGGCATGATGAAATAATATGTATGCACGGAGAATGTATGAATTATTATGATAAAGCTTAATTCCATTCTATAGTAATTATCCATGCCTCAATTCATTTTCATTCATTGCTTACTATATATTGTATACTTATTGAGATTTGTGGCTCACCCTTTGCTTCTTTGTCATCATTCCAGATAAAGACAAGGCCAAAGAAGGGGCTAGTCTGAGAGGGGCGTGATAATAGGAGTGTACAAGGCTCTCCCAACCAAAAGGTCTTGGGGTATTTTAAGAGCAAAGATAGATTAGCTTGTGATGTAATTTTTTCCATTCTTGCCCTTTATTTTGTAATGTATGGGCGCTTCATCCCTATGGAGATTTTAAAAGAATGTTGAATTTCAAATGAATGTATATAATCTTTTGTGGCTAAGTTATTTTTAAATTTCTAAGTGGATATTTTATTTGAGACTTGTCTGTACCTCTACCTTTAGGGGGTGTTTGGTATGAGACAAGTTTTTAGATTCTTGAGATTTATGATTCTTGAGAATGCTCTTGGGAATCAAATCAGGATTTATGCAATTCTATGTTTGGTTAGCTTTAAACATTCTTAGGAATGTTGGATATTCTTTTATAGGAATTTTACATTTCTATGTTTGGTTTAAATGCAACATTCCTAGGAATCCATGTTATTTTTCCAAAATTATCCTTATTTGATTTTTTTGTTTAAGAATGATAAATTCCTTTTAATATATAAAATATTAGGATCCACAACCTCTAAGTCACTTAAAAAAAAACCTCTTTAGGAAGTTAAAAAAGTCATTTTTTTTACCCATTATGTATAATATATATACATAATATATATGTTTGTATGAATATCTACTTTAATTGTTTCTAAAGAATTTTATATACAAAATATTCAATTACTGTTGCTTATAGAGCTTAGGACATAAGAAGGTCAATATATGTGAAAATGTAAGTAGTGGGTATAATTGAAATAACGAAAGCTACATGACTGTCTACTTCTATGTCACTACTTTGGCGATTCTTTCTATTCTAAAACATAGTATTGTTTGTATACAAAGAAGTAAATGTTGCATTACATAGATTGTTGGTTCAACTATTGTCAGTACATTAATAATATAATAATCTTGAAGCTTCCTACACTAGGAAGCCAAATGGAGAATGCCAAGTGTAATTTGAGCTACTATTGGCAATAACACCTCCTGAAACAATATATGTACATACTAAATAACAATAGTTGGACATTACCAAGAATAAAAATAATTAAAGACACAAAATTTTATAAAATGTCTAACAAGAACCCAAACAAGTTCATAAGGAAAATTTTAAAGAACTATCATGACATGACAAAATAAAAACCAAACTACTTTAGCATTCACAAGTGTTAATATCAATTTAAAGTTTGCTACATAGGTAGTCACATAAATCCACAAACCAAAATAAAATCCAAATACTAGAGTCTTTACATCAATTTAAAGTCTAGGATTTTTAGCCAATATCTTTGCCACCGACATCTCTTTGTGTTTAGGATCCACCTGTATAAAAAAGTCAGTTATATTGTTGTCCTTATATATAATCATACCAACTCGAACCCTCTTTTGAGTAGTCAATCCTTTAATCTTCATAAGCTCTTCAAAAATTGACATCCTTTTATTACTTCCCTTAGATTCATGCTTAAAATAGGAAGTCAGTTCCTTAATATTCTCATTAGTGCTCTCATAAACATGATCAAGCCTCTCCATAGTTTCAGATACCACTTCAATCGTTGAATCATCATGCCTCTATCTCTTTTTACCTTTTTTAGCAAAATTTAACCCACTAGCATGTCACCTAACCACTTTAGCACTATTGTCATTAGTGCATATTTGTTGGGTTTCTTTAACAAAGTTTGAAAGTCCATCTTCTCCATACTCAGTTTCAGTAACATTAGCTTCTTTGTCCATTGCTTCCATAACATCTAATGGATCCTCCACATCAGCTCCATTAGCTACATCCTTACCAAAAATTAGACCCAATACATTAAGGTAAGGGAAGGGCTTATTATAAAGCCCTTTAGTAGAAAGATGGGTCTGCAAAATAGAATTATTAGACAAATAAATCTATATTCATGAAAAAAAAGGAAAAAAGAAATAAGTACAAATCTATTGCTATATTTTACCTTTATCCATCCTTTGTATATTTCTTTCTCAACCACAATCAATTTGTCTTTATCATTCCAACCAAATCCACTAGGCCCCCTCATTTCACAAATTGCATTATAGTGTTTCTTTAATTACTTAATCCTCGACCCAATATGAGAGTTAGCTTTCAAGGTACAACCAGACATTTTCTCAAGCATCATTTTTTCCAAATGAGTAGCAAATCTAGGCTTGAATCCATTGTCGCCCTTCCAAGATAGCCCAATTTCAACTAGACACTCAACAAGTATTGCATCATCATCTGATGTCCACTGATGGTTAGTACATTTTACTGTACATTAACTATTATTTTCCATCTAGTGAAGGAAAAAAAAGTTAAATATATATAAAGAGAAAGGCATCGACAAAAAGACAACAACTAGATAACATAGGCAAAACAAACCAAATCACAAAAAAAAAAAAAAAAAAAAAATTGTGAATACATATTATTACATCATAATGAAAATAAAAGATGGAATTGTCACCATTACAACAAAATTAAGAAACCACTTAGAATTGTCAATTATTACAAATTAACATAAATGAAACATGGAATTATGAATATTTCAAACATGTTTCCTCCAAGTGTTAAACATTTGCTGTGCAAGCTCATCCCTCCAACGTGTCCAAGCATCAGATGTCTCTATATGAAGTATCCTATCAGCTTCCAGAATATCTTCATTTTCGTCCATGTCAAATATACGATTTTTTAAAGGGTCAACTGCCATCTCTCTTCTGATATGATTATGAAGCAAGCAACATGCAGTTAAAATCTTGCATTGTGTTCTAATAGGATAGAATGATTTAGCTCTTAAAATTCTCCAATGTCCCTTCAACATCCCAAAACATCTTTCTATGACATTCCTAGCAGATGAGTGTTTCATATTAAATTTTTTTTGTAGTGTTGTAGGTTGTGCCCCATGTCTCCATTCATTATAAGGTGCAGATGATATCTTTGCCTTCTATAAGGTGCAAGGAACCTTTCTCCATTCATGTAACTAGCATCACATAAGTAGTAGTAACCTAAAAAATAGTGACGTTAAAAACCATATAAACAATTAAAAAAATTTAACCAAAACAAACTTGGGGTTACCACAAACAAATTGAAGTACCTTTTGGAATCATTAATCCATTCCTACGAGATATAGCATCTTTGAGTACCCTAGAATCAATGGTTGATCCCCCCCAACCAAGCAAGATGTAAATAAATTGTAAATCTTGAGAACAAACTCCTAACACATTTGTTGCTATATCACCCTTCCTTGTCTGATATCTAGGTTTATCATCTTTTAGGACATTTAACTTGATGTATGTTCCATCTAGAGCTCCTAGACAATTTTGTTAATTCCATAAAAAAAAAAAATCACATAATCATTAGTTTTTATTTCTTGATTATTAAATTAACATTACCTAAACTTATATTTATTTTTAATGTTACCTTGAACCCTTTTCATTGGTCATCAATTGAATTTTCATGGACTACCTCAGGTTGTTTGAGTAAAACTGTATGACTTCGTAACACTGCATGCAAAACTTTGTTGAACCGTCTACTTATTGTTTCACTAGACCTCATGAAGTGTCTTTTAATTACTCTATTTTTAACATCATGAGCCAAAATATGCAGAAAAATTTCAACAAACTCTTCTACAAACATGTGCCTAGTTGGTTCAAACCTCCCAACAGTTTTAAGTAACTCACACAATGCATAAAAAGATCTCATATCCATCCTTGTATTTTCAATACAAGATGTATCATATTAAAATTGACATTCCTTATCATAGCCCTACTATGACAATCCCATGTTACCCTCCTCCTAGTTCTCCTCCTTGCAAAATCAGCTAATAACAAAGCACATATATTCATCAAGAATAGAGTCAATTGATTCAAACACTCCAAATGCATAATAAGTACAATGATGAGCCTGTGCTTCCTTTTATGGTGTAACGTTGCCATAATCTAACATAAAAAAAAAAATGTACATTTAGAAATTTTCAATTCATTCAGTATATAAATAATTATCAAATATACCAATCCAGAGCCAATCTAATTTGCACCCTAGATATTATCAAATATACTCCAAGTGATAGAAGAATTATAGTAATCATTAGGTGAAAAACAATGTGCCATAACCAATTTAGAATAGTTTATGAATTTCAAAACAGGATCACCAAAAAAAAAAACAGAGAGATGTGAATACAAAATTTGTAGATATTTATTAATATTAAAATTACTTAATCCTACAGACTACACTATAAAACCACAAAATTAAATAACCTATGAAGCATTTTGTGATAGTTTAGCAACTCTCAATTTTTTCATTGCACAATGCACATCATTGGATAAACAAATGTGAATATTTATTTGATACAACATATAGTAAGGAATAAATAAAATATAGAATATGTAGAAGGTATGGCCTTGAAACAACCTCCCCCCTCAAATCAAAATTCCAAACAACAAACATTACCATCATCATCAATAAACATTGTTCTTAAATATAAATAAAAATACTAAGTTATAAGACAAAACATTACGTATGTACATGCATAATATGTAAATAAATATATATATAACAGAACATTACAGGTGCTCAATCTAATATATGTCCATGTAATAGCCAATTAATTGATGCAACAGTACCATAAATCTAAGAAAATTGAACAAATAATTTAATGGATAAGACAGAACATATCTATTGAATATATCAAATACAAGTTGCAATAGTAACAAAGCTAAGATGAAAGAATATATTATATACATGTAATGGCCAACTCTCACTTACAGGGTTCGATTCTTTGACTCACTCAAGATGAACAAATGAAAGAAGAATAAATGGTCGAAACAAGATTGCAGGGCAGGTTGAGACGAAAAAAGGGAAGGCAGATTGTAGGGGGAACGCCAACGTCGCAGCGCCGTAGCTAGGGGAATGCCGATTACAAATAGTGGCCGATTAGGGTTTGCACTTTGTAGCAAAACAAGAACAAAAATTGGGACAAACAGCATATATATATATGTCTGTGTGTGTGTGTGTGGGGGGGGGGGGGGTTATAAGAGGGTGGGTGTCTTAGTCTTTTTACTTGTTAAAAACTTTCCCTAGTCCATGGGAATCCAAGATTTCCACCCCCCCAATGGAAATCTTTTTGTGGGAAAGTTGATTAAAAATAATTCTTAGGAATGCTATTTTTTCAGGATTCTTTTTTAAAAAAATTATACAAAACATGGGAATGTAGATTCCCAATCTAACATTCCCAGGAATCTAAAAATTTCTCTCGCACCAAACAACAAACACCCCCTTAATGACCTCATTTCGGATTTCCTATGTTAGTAGAACGAGAATGGGTAATTACAGTTTTTGGTATCAGAGCAAGGTTGGGATGAGAGGAGCCCTTGTACACATAGGAATGCCGAATAGAATTAGGAATACAGTTTGTAGTCCAAAATGATGAAAGTAAAGCTAGATCACTACGGGGTAAACAGCGTAGTTCAAAATTTTGAACTTACCCCGATCCCAGCAATTGGATCAACGTCGAAATTAAATCATTCACAAACAAATAAATAAATCTAACCTTTAGATTATCGAGTCGTTCGCGGATTCGAGCCGTCCAAGCGTCTGACCTCTAACTCGTGATACGCGGCATGCGTTCGTTGGCAAGGAGAGTGGAATAGGAGTGCTAGCTTCTTCTCCTTTGCGCGGCTTGTGTATGGACGGTAAAAGAACACCCACGTTTCAAATCGATGCCAAAAGAAACGGGAAGAGTGAACGGCAATACATTTTTCAACTCTTGAAAAATGACACCAAAAACACTACAATTTTGGGCAACCCATAAAGGGATATTTATAGTGAAATATCCTAGGGTTTCTAAAACCCTAATGGATTGGGCTTAGCCCAATAATTCTAATTTAATTAGAATATTAAGTGGGCTTATTCTAGTCCAACTAGAAATATAATTAAATGGCCCAAATCCTTTTATTGGTTTAAATAAAATATTTTGGCCCAAATCTAATTCAAGCCCAAATATAATATTTAATATTTGGCCCAAATATAATATTTAATATTTGGCCCAAACCTAATTTGGTCCAAATATAATATTTAATATTTGGCCCAAATCTAATTTAGTCCAAATATAATATTTATTTTAATATTTGGCCCAAATCCAATTTAGTCCAAATATAATATTCAATTTAATATTTGGTCCAAATCTATTTTAGTCCAAATATTAACTTAAGCCCAAAAACATTTTATTTCCTATTTGCCACTCCAACAAATAGAAAATTATTAAATTAGAAACTCGTTCCTAATTTAATCAATTGCCGTTTGAGGAAACTCTTTCTATTATAACGACTTCTCGTCATATTGACGTCATTACGTCTATTTGTTTTTTTTCCGTGAGAACCTACGACGGCACATCTTCTTGCCGAAGTGTCCCACTTAACCATACGTCTACTCTCCTGGTTTAAGCTAGGGACCGTGCCTATTGCGTATGATTCATTAGGCTTCCGAATATGTTGGCAATGTGTCGGTACAAACACATAAGACAAGATTGGCCTCTAGCAAGGCATCATGCCTACCCAATTATTCAGAAAGATTCATAATCTGCAAATAACCTTTCACGAGCATGGTTATCGTGTAATTCGATCCTCTCGTCAATGTATCTTATGTGATCTCAAGTATGGCGATGTGTTGCTTGATAACGATCACATGAGTTTTCTTCGGTCTTTCGGATATCTTCACTTAATTAGAAAGTAAATCAATAACTCCTTATTGATCTCTTTTACCATGGCCATGGATTTAAAGTGAATATCCACCGAAGGCGCCTTAGATACATCATCCTCTATCAAGTGATAGACGAGTCCCATCTTGGCTATGCACCCATCTCCATAAGCCTCACGATATACCCAACGATCGCTCATGTGTAGACTTTGTCTAGGCCCATCGAAATGATGTCAAAGCATATCGGTCTTCTTATGAGATGACCGTGACAACCTCAGGTCCAAGGATTAGTTACACCCATCTCGTATGAAAATTCCATCAACATATAACCAAAATGGATTCTCATGGCGAGTCATGTCCAGTGACACGTTCTCCAACATTGGTCACCTATGTACTTGTCAGGCATCCCCATGCCTATGGGTGTGAGACCCCCATTGCTATCACATAGCAAAAACATAGCACATACAAGTCTTACCGCAATTGTCAATGTCCATTCTTGACATTGCTACGACTTGGGACGTTTAATGATGTCTAGAAACTGTGATGCATCATCTCACATCTTTATAGATTAATCACAGTATATATCATATGGACTTCTATCTAGTTTCATTCGGTTATTACAATAATAACAAGAAACTAATAGAATGACTTCTTGTGAAATTGAATAACTCCTTATTCAATAATAAATATGATTACAGTTGTCAGTGTACAACATGCCCAATCTGATTGGGTCTAGAGCACCTACACTAACAATTGAAACTAAGTAAGAGCTGTATTCTAAAGTGCTTTAATTGTGCATGAAATGAGTACTCGTAGGGGTAGACTGCCTACTCGAAGTCAAGGTCGTGGTCGTGGTCGGGCCACTCCAGTCCCTACACCTGACACTTAGGATGAGCTTACTAGAGATTGGTGCCAGGAAATGAATGAGAAGCGAGGTACTCTAGTGGGTATAATGAGGGCGGTGGATACCCTTGTTGCCAATCAAATAAGGCAAGGTCAAGCACGGTAAGAGGCGAGAAAGTGATCAAAATGACTGTAATGATGTACAGACTACGACTCCTATGGCACAAGGAGTGGGTAACAGTATAGGGAGCCAACTTCTGAAGGATTTTATGGCTCTTCGGCCTGCAGAGTTCAGTGAAGGGGTTGATATCTCGGTCGTTGAAAATTGGATGCTATATATGAAAAGTATCTACAAACTATAGAATGCACTGACGCACAGAGGGTACAGTTAGCCACCTTCTTATTGAGAGGCGACACAGAGAGATGGTAAGAGGTGGTCAGGCAAAGATTCATCGATGGTGAGCTATCTTGGGAGGAGTTTTAGGAGATATTTAATGAGAAATATTTTCTCGATTAAATCAAGGAACAAAAGACATATGAGTTTATTGAATTAGCACAGGGTAATAAATCAGTGGCTCAATACGAGGCAGAGTTTACTTATTTAGCCAGATTTTCTCCAGAATTAGTATCTACTAAGGCTAAGAAAGTTGCCAAATTTTAGAGGGGACTGTGGGCAGAGATTCGACATGCATTGGTTAGTGCCAGGATCACCGATTATTCCACTATTATGTAATGAGCCTATGCCATTAAGAGAGACAGGCAGGAGTTAAGGGTTGGGCAAGGATCATGTAAAGGAGCTTGATCTTCCCAGGGTTAGGGCAATGACAAAAAGAAAAGATGGGAAGCAGGCTCAGTAAGGAGTATCATAGAGATTTTGCCCTGCCAAACTTATGGAAAGAGACATAGAGACCTTTGTCGCTTTGCCAAAGGAAGAGTTTATTTTGTGTGGTCAGGCAAGACACCTTCAGAGGGATTGCCCCCAGAGTCTTGATGTGACTTCAGCTAGAGACATGGTATGTTTCTGGTGTGGCCGAAGGGGCCACATGGCTAGCACTTGTACTATGTCATCCCAGCCATATTATGTAGGATTAAGGCGAGGAGGTCAGGGGCAGAGGCCTATGCACCTTGAGTTTAGGGAGCAGTTCCCCTACTAGCATTACCTCAAACCTAACAACCGATCGTTACTGACTAACCCTATGTCAAGGAGAGGGTATTTGCAATGACTGCAGCGGACGCAGAGAGGGGGAATGACACCGTGCAAGGTATTCTCTCCCTATATGGTACTAATGTATGTGTGCTCTTTGACACAGATTCCACCCACTTGTTTATTACACCATGAGAAGTATGCCATGTGCCTATTATTCGAATTACATTGCCATATTACTTGATTGTGACCACGCTTGGGGACTTGGTACTAGTGGGTAGTGAGGTATTTAAAGACTATAAAATTGGGGTCCATGATAGGGAATTACTGGGGGACTTAATAGTGCTTGACATTAAGGATTTTGATCTTATTTTGGGCATGGACTGATTATCTTGGCATTATGCCAAGGTTGATTATCGCCATAAGGTAATCTATTTTGAGTTTCCCAGTAGCCAATTATTGTGTATCGGGGTATTAAGTCGATGAGCTCCACTCCCATTATTTCAGTAATGAAATCAGAAGGGTTGATATGGCAGGGTTATGAGGCATACCTTTCCTTTGTTACCACAGGCACAAAAAACAAGCTGGAGTTATCAGAGATAACAGTGGTATGGGATTTTTTGGATGTGTTCCCGAAAGAGCTACAGGTATACCGCCCCCGAGGGAAGTGCAATTTTCAATTGAATTGATGTCGGGAACTCAGCTTATTTCTAAGGTTCCTTATAGGATGGGCCCTAATGAATTGAAAGAGTTAAAAATCCAATTGCAAGAATCAATTGATAAAGGGTTTATACGTCAATTGATGCATGAGTAAAGTTAACTTTCTTAAAATGGTCGACCGTGTGCCTCATGCTGTCGACCATTTATGCCATTAAATGTGACAAAACTTTTAGCATCAAGCATTCAATGCTCTGATGTAAATGATGAAATATGGTATGGGATTGGGAGTGGGTGAACGACAATTACAAAGAGGGGAGAGGGAATGGAAGGGAGTTGGCAAATTAAAGGAGGCACCTGATGTGCTAATATTTCCTACATATTTTCTATACCATTCTTATTTAATTTTAAGCTTAATTCTCATGCTTTTATATATTTTTTATATTAAGTTTAGGTAATCTTTCATTTTGATAGGATTTGAAGGAAAAGTGAGAAAGAAGAGTAAAAATTATAAATTTTTGTTACTCAAGGGGTCTAATTGAAAATAAAATTTGTACCAATTGGAATGTCAAACAATTCTAAAAAAAATATATGTGAGAGCTCTATATATCTACTTTTCAATGCTTCAAACAGTACATAAATCCAATTTTTTTACAGAAAGTTATGGCTATTGGAGTGATAGAAGGTCAAAGTTGCCTAAAAATCGGCAATACCTACGAATTTATCTTCCATTTTCTCCAAGTTGGGCTGAATTGTAGATGAATTAAGAGGCTTTTCCAAGGGTTATTAGAGCTATATATTTCATGAACATTTAGGCCCAATTGGACCTGAGAAGCCTAGCCTAAAAGTCTAATCAAATTAAGCCCATATCTTACAAAAATCCCTAAATTATAATTCTTGATATTTTGAGGAACTATTTTGTATTGAGTATGGGACCTAAAATTTTGAGTGGACATGGTTGGCATAAAACATGGAGAGAAAAACATGGAGGAGGAAATTAAGGAGTAAAACATGGTGGAGGAATTTATGGAGGTAGGGCATGGTTTAACCCATGTTTTAAGGAGAAAATTAAGAAAAAATAAGAAATTGATGAATATAAATTGAGAAGGAAGGTTGGAAAAAAAGGGAGTTGGAGAGGAGAAAGTTTGAAGGATTGGAGAATTGGAGCATTCTTGGTGGAAGATTTCTTGTATTTTCTTCAAGAATTAGTGACAATATTTTTGGAAAAGGAAATCCTACACATCAAAAGAGTTTTATTCTCTTATTCCATTTCCTTTAAATTCTATATTTATGTTCATTTGTTTTGGGGTTAATTACATCAATAATAACTTAACTTTGCATTCTATTATTATTTGATCGCTAAACTTTGAAATGTTACCTGTTAGTCACTAATATTTCAAAACGGTTACTGCTTAGTTACTGAAATTTGAAATGTTACCTGTTAGTCACTGATATTTTAAAACTGTTACTGCTTAGTTACTGAACTTTAAAATGTTATCTATTAGTCACTGATATTTCAAAACTGTTACACTGAACTTTAAAATATTACCTGTTAGTCACTAATATTTCAAAATTGTTCCTCATTCGTCACTCGTGAACTTAAAGTTCAGTGACTATTAAGTGACGGGTGAAAAATGATTTTAAAATATCAATGACTAGCAGGTAATATTTTAAAGTTCAGTGACTAAGCAGTAATAGTTTTGAAATATTAGTGACTAATAGGTAACATTTTAAAGTTCAGTAAGAAAATAGTAACAATTTTGAAATATCAGTGACTAACAGGTAATATTTCAAAGTTCAATGACTAAGTAGTAACCGTTTTGAAATATCAGTGACTAACAGGTAACATTTCAAAGTTCAGTGACCAAATAGTAATAGAATGCAAAGTTGAGTTATTATTGGTGTAATTAACCCTTTGTTTTGTTATGAATTTTATCATTTGTAATATGAACTAAACTCTATAACTAGGGTGTTTTGATGTAGTCTAATTATGATAATTTGATTTCATGGATTGATCTTCTTTATTCATATAAGTGTTTATTATTATGTTTAACACTATCAAATACTTTACTAATATTTGATTGATATCTTGATATAAATTTAGACCAGAAGGAAAAATCTTATAACTGGATCTAGATAATAAACACCACAAGAATAAAATTGGAAAGGAAGTAAAAATTTCACTTGTGTGGTTAATTATCATTGCATGAATAATTAAATTATATTATTAACCATTTAAATTAAATTGGATTAACTAGGTGAAATCGAAATACCCTATTGCTCTCCAAATCTTGAAACTCTCCATATTTACTTTGTGTTATTATTTTGTTTTCTTAAATTAATTCCCATTAATGAATTGTTTAAATAACAGTTGGGTTAATATAATTTTGGTAATTATCACCCAATTGTTGTGGGAACGATATTCTACTCACTATCCTATTACTTGTGCGATCTGTACACTTGCGAAAAATCACCATCAACACCTGATGTGTGCAAGTTCTCTCCATCTTTCTTGTTCTTCTTCTTCTTTTGTTCTGCTCCTATCTTCTTCCTCTAGAGCTATGGCTTCTTCTTGTTCTTATCCAAGACAAGCCAGTGTAGCACCCCTTTATCATTTTCTTCCTATAGAGTGGCTATTGGACAACCAAAAGGCAACCAAAGTCGAGATCGTGCATAGCTCCGGATCACCTCCATCAAGAGGGTCCTAGCATGGCTCCGTTGAAGGGTTTCGTGGTAGCTCGGGCGTGGACCGACTAGGTCCTCTACGTTTGTGGATGAGGGTTGGTCACCCAAGTGCTTCTAGGGATGATGAAGCTAGTTGGATAGAAACTAAAGAGAATATCGCATAAGCAACCAGCACCGAACTTCATCCGAAAGGTATACCGAAACACCCCCTATGACATGGGCTATTTTTGTTTTGCATGAGGGTGATAGAAATTGAGTCTTGCAAGGTTGATTTTTGTTTCCAATGTGTACGTTTTATGCTTCTTCTATGCTATTTTTCTGTTGAAAAATGCTTTGAAAATAAAACCCTTGCATAGATTTACATTGGGTTAGTTTTTTTGGCGCTCCTTTAGCCGCTGCCTTTCATCACCGACCGATTGAGGATGCATAGGATTTTCACCCCCATCCAATAGAGGATAATGGATCCCATCAATGAGCATCTGCCTCCATACACCATTGCATAGAGACCACACAGAGAGCATCCCTACCTCTTACATCGGATGGTTTCGCTCAACGGCAAATCTCTGACACCAATGCACAAGACAACTCTATCGCTTTTGGTCAAAGGACCAAATACAGAATCAAGAACTAGCAACAGATCATTAATCCTCCAACTGCGATGACCCGCTCCCATCTACGGGTGCCACCAGTGAATAATTGATCGGATTACTCACACACCAAGCCAATAACTGAAGAGATGGAGTATGTTTGAACAAGAAACGCCTTAAGTGAGGACTAAACTTCATCCTTCTCTCCACTTGTTGTAACACCCCCTCTCCTAGAATTGATCGAGAAGAGGTGTTACTGGGGATAATAAGATAAACTAACTGATAATCTGAAATCTGATACCATGACTGAACATCTCAATCAATTGGAATAAAAACTCTTAGTCAATACAAACTGAAATGCATAAACTCTTACTGAGGGACAATCCCTCAACTGAAATATAAAATAGATCTAATCTAAGAAACTCTATAGAACTCAACAAACTCCCAGACATCTTTTATCTTGAGCGGCTCCACGTACACACACTATAAACCACTGCTGCTAGGCCCCACATTTGGTACTCCCCTGCTAGAACCTGGAGGGGTGAAGAGTACAAGGTGAGCTACAAAAGCTCAGCAAGTAATAAGCTGGAAAGAATACTGAAGCTGAATCGAAGAATATCAATACTGATAAATAACTGACTAAACTTGTACTGTATAATCACTGTCTGATTGCATTCATAAAAATGTAATGCACATAAACTGTAAACTAAATGCAGGTATGCAACTTTGGCTCATAGGCCCACATAATCTGATAATACATACCTGTCTGATCTGAAACCTGCATACATAAAAACTGTAAGCACATACTGTGGGCAAAGCCCCTAGCCCCCTGGTTGCCACCAGGCGAGCAACTCATAAACTGAGCTGAAACTGAAACTGATGGGATCCCCGCGGACAAGCCGCCTAGCGCGCATAATGCAATGCAATGCTCACATAAATGCTGGCACACGATATGTAGTGCTCCATATAAAGTCATGCTCAATGCTCATACCAAAATGTATGCACATAATCTCACAAAATAATGCTGATCATGTCAAAATAAAATAATGCTGAACATGATATGGTCTTCATCTATATATTGGAATACAAAGATTCTATGAATTATGATTTATGGTATGGGTATGATTAACTTGTCATGTTCTGGCTTTATGAATTCAATGTTGGAAGGTATTGAATACATTGATTGAATTAAACTTGAATTAAGACTCACTGGAAGCTAAATTAGATTTCTGGAAAAGTCATCCGGATATCAGAAAGGATATCAGGATAAGAAGAAAGACATCCAGATATGAAGAAGGCTCATCCGGATACACTGATATTCAAAGAAGAAGCTATTCGAATATGCTGGGAAGTATTCGGATATGAACTAGGACATCCGGATATCTCACTGATGCATTCAGATATAACTGGGGACTATTCGAATGAAAAATTCAACTTTTGAGGGAGGCATCCGGATATCAGGCGAGACATCTGGATATTATCTTGACCTTTTCGGATGTATAAACAAACCATTCGGATATCATACTTGAAGAACTTTAGATACATCCGGATACGATACAAGGTATCCGGATATTAGAACTTAGAGTAATAGAACTTGTAATCCAAAATGGATAAGGATTAATAGAACTTGCAATCCAAAATGGATAAGGATTACTGCAACTTGCAATCCAAAATGGATGAGGATTAATAGAACTTGCAATCCAAAATGGATTAGGATTATTGGAACTTGCAATCCAAAATGGATAAGGATTAATGAAACTTGCAATCCAAAATGGATAAGGATTACTGGAACTTGCAATCCAAGATGGATAAGGATTAATAGAACTTGCAATCCAAAATGGATAAGGATTAATAGAACTTGCAATCCAAAATGGATAAGGATTAATGAAACTTGCAATCCAAAATTGATAAGGATTAATAGAACTTGCAATCCAAAATGGATAAGGATTAATAGAACTGGCTCATAACTTCACTGTTATACGCATATATATATATATATACGTCTCTGCTTACTGATATAAAATCTGAGAACTCAATGAAGAACTGGAATAATCTGAAAAACTGATATGAACCTGTAATGGAAGGGATTACAGGAAGAATACTTGCCTGATAGAACTCTCTGATCGAACCCTGGAGCAATCCTGAAGACTCTAGTAAGCCTCTTCTATCTCTTGGCCTTTCTGTTCTTCACATAATGTGAAGAAAAGCTAAGCTATGGGCTCTATATATAGACATAAAGTCTTAGATCCCTTTCCTTTTATAACTTGGAATCCCTCTCCCAATTGAACTTTGAGACTCTCAAAACCTTCTCCTATTGGGACTAGGAGACTCTTAATCCAATTCCATCTCATACATGGATTCTCATTCTTCTTTAAATACATAGTCCCACTTAATTAATAATAATACAAAAATTATTATTAAAACTCTCAAATAATAATAAAACTCCAAAATTACCTTCATGCCCTTGCATTTAATTTCTACAAAATAAATGTCATTTAAATACTATTTAAATACTATTCTCTCAATTAAGAATCTAAATTGCCACCTTGGCAAATTCCTTTAACTCCAACATTAAAAAGAAATAAATGCTATTCTTTTCCTTTAAAATCTCTAAATTGCCACATTAAATAATTAATTGGCAAAATCTCTTAATCAATGCTTCAATAATTAATTAAATAATTCCTGAATAAATACTGGGCCCTCTAATGGGTCGTTACACTTGTAATACTCGGTATTACATGGTATTGAAAATAAATAATTTTCGATTATTTTGAAGGGATCTTGGGTGGTCCGGGAAGCCCAAGGGTCAATTTTGAGAAATTAATAAATAAAATTGTCGTATTGGCGGCAAGGAGTGCCTCAGGACTTGGATGTCCAGGGAAGAGGGCAAGAGATTGGTGAGCGTCTCGAGACGAGGTTAATGACGTTGGAAGCAGTCCGATCGGGAATAATTTTTGGAATAAATTTTGTATAAGCCCGAATGAGTGTTAGTACCGAATGGTTGCAGGGGACTTTCGGGAAGTTGAAGGGACCCTAGGGGTGGTCCGATTTTGAGAATAAGGTGACCCTTAAGTATTTTCGGATGGAATAAATGTCTCGTGTAGGCGCATGAGCGAAATCAGTATTTTCGAGTAAATGCCGGTAATTAGTTTCGGGAAAATTAAGTATCTAAGTGGCTTAATTAAAAATTAATTTAAGCATTGGGAGGGCCTAAGTGCTATTATAAAAATCCTAAAGTGCAATTAATAGTCCCCAAGTGGAAATAGTGATATTAAATGGGGTTAATGTGTTATTATGTAAACATATATATATATAGAGGCGCTCATGTGTAAGGAAGCTTCCTAGCCCCTGTATTTTGAAATGGCAATGAGAGAGCAGGGTCGAGGCATCGCGAGATCGGCCGAGAGAGATCGAGCGATTGAGAGAGAGATCGCGAGAGTGTAAGAGAGTAATACGCAAGAGATTGAGAGAGGGGGGTCGCTCGGCCATGGCAATAGTTGCCATGGCTGATGATGAGGCAGCGATGCAGGGAAAGCAGCAACGGCGAACTAGTAATGGGAGGTGGCTGGAGGGGTCGTGGTGGGGCCATCTTGGGCTAGCACCAGCGACCGAAAGCGAGCTGGTGGCTCGCGGTGGCTGAAGGCTGAAGCGGCGGATGGCCATGGCAGCACGCATGGGAGGTCCAGCCATGGCAGTTCGCGCCGATAGCAGCCATGGTCAGGGGTTGCGCATTGAGAAGTAGCCGCTGGAGGTCGGAGGCGAGTTGGTGGCAGCGACGGTCGGCGTGCGCAGCCGAGCTGCTGTGCGCGGGTGTGTGGGAAGAAAGAAGAAGAAGGTGAACAGTGGACGCGCATGGGATGGAGAAGGAAGAAGAATAATAGAAAAAAAATAAAATAAAAAGAAAAGAAAAAGAAAATAAAGGGAAAATGGAGAAAATGTGTGAAAAATAGCCAAAAATTCTAGAAAAGTTTTGGAAATTATTTTAAGGCTTGTGAAGCATGCCAGAGGCTTGAAATCAAATATTTGGGCATGAGATGTCAGTTAAGGAGGCAACGCCAACGTGGGCGATTAGCCGATTTTCTCTTCCCTATTTAACTGAGGTAAGTAAATTAATTCTTTTCAGAATATTTCCTTTATGTGAGATATTGAATTGTGTAGTGTTGTTGGATTGAACCCTTAGGTCAGGGTTGTTTGGAAATTATTGACGGCTGGTGTATGCCGTGGTTGGTGTTGTTTGGAGATAGTGTTAATGGGTGATTTTGCGGTGTAAGCAAAAGCGAAGGTGTTGGTTAATATTTGATATTGTGGGGTTTTTGTGTGTATTTGCATCTAGGTTCGACCAAGAAGGTAGTGATCCTAGAAGAACTTGAAGTTCGGGCTGGCGTTCTTGCCGAGGCAGAGATGAGGCTTCGACCCAGATAAGGGACGGCCCCATGTGGAGGTGGCCTTGCAAGTTGGTAAATGTGTTTGATAATATTTTTATATTGCATTTGCATGTAGTGGTTAACACTTGCGTGATGCGAGATCTAGTGGACTTGTGGCCATAAGGAGGACTAGTTTTGTGAGGGCTGATAGGTTAATGCCTCAAACCTTGGAGGGTTGTGAGGATGAGTGGGCCTAGCCTCATTTCCATGCATTGGCATACATAAGCATGGTTATATTCATATTTACAGGCATTGCACCCTTACTGAGTCTTTATGACTCATGAGGTTTACCTCATGTGTAGATATTGCAAGTCCAGATTCAAGCAGGGATGGTGCCGGGAGGTTGTTGTGGCAACTAGCGGTGTTGCTCGAGTTGTGTATTTTATTATCTCTTGTAAATATCCATGTGGTGTTATGTATGTATACCCTTGTGTGTAAATGTAAGCATTGTTGAGAGTTAGTTGTATCTAATTGTTGTAATCATCGTTGTGTGATAAATGATTGTGAGATTGTTCATTGTATATGTGGCTTGAGTTGTTGAAGCCAAGTTCGGATCGAGTAAAGATCAGCGAGGTATGTTCTCATAAATTCCCAATACTCAACGAAGTGTTTGTTATGCTAGCTTTGTGCCTGGGTCACCTCTGGCTTGCTATGAGACGAGCTGAAGAGAGGTGAAGCTCACTCGGGTTTCGGGTCTCGGTCAGTTGAGTTTTTCTTATTTGAGTTGAGACCGATTCCTGAGTGGAGCGAAGGGAAGGATGAAGCCCAGTTCCCACCTAGGGCGTTTCTTGTTGAAACATAGTCCAACCCTTCAGTTGTGGTTCGTTGGGTGAGTAATCCGGTCGATTATTTAACGGTGGCGCCCGTAAGTGGGAGTGAGTCGTTACACCACTCCACTCGAGGAATTGGTCCCAAAACAATTAAAGAAATTATAGCAAAACGAAACCCGAAACCCGAGTGAGATTCACCTTTCTGTAGCTCACCTCACAATAAGCTAAAGGTGACCCAGGCACAAAATAACATATTACAAATCTACTGAGTATTGGGGATTTATGAGAAATCTCATATCGAACCTTACACAATCCGAAAACTAGCCTCCACCAATCTAAAGCCACTTACAACATGAAAACTCACAATCAAATACTACACTATGCTGATTACAACCAACTAGATATAACATATATATTCAATACACATGAATACATATAGGAATATATACAACATACAAAACTTGGGCAACAACGTTAGTCGTCGCTTCATCCTCTTGACATCATCACTGCTTGCATCTTGACTTGCAACATCTACAACACGAGGTAAAACCTTATGAGTCATAATGACTCAGTAAGGGTGAAAATTAATTTAAACAAGATAGTATATGAGATATAATGACAAGTAATTATGCATGAATGGCGAGGCATCACTGCCATTTGAACCCACCTATTCGAGGCATTAACCTCCCATATTACCCCTAGCATGCATCTAGTCTCTTCCATGGCCATAGGACTCCACTAGAGCATCTATAGAACATGCACAACATGCAACTACACATAACATATATTCTTCCAAATTTACCAAACATTCGCAAGGCCGCCCACCCTTGGGGCCATCCCTTATTTGGCTCGAAGCCTTTCTTTGCCATGAGCGAGAATGCCTGCCTGAACTTCGAGCTCTTCTAGGATCACTATCTCCCTAGTCGAATCCAGACGCAATCACACAGAAACCCACAATATTAGAAATTAACTAGGGCCAATGTTTTTTCCATACCTCGCAAAAACCTGCCCATCGATAATTTCAAACAACCCCAACTAAGGATTTGATCCAACCAACACTTTACACATTATCCTACGTAATGCAATTAACTCAAATTAATTAATTAATTTACCTTAACCCAATATGAAGGAGAAATCTAGCAAACCCCTACACCGACATTGCCTCATTAACTGCCACCTTGCTCCCAAATTCCATTTTCGAGCCTCTAGCATGCTTCTCAAACCCAAAATTAATTTTTAGGATTTTCTCTTTTTTTTTTTGAATTTTCTACATGTTTCCCCAATTTTTTTCCTCATTTTTTCAGATTTTTCTCTAATTTTATTTATTTATTTTTTCTTTTCTTTTCTTTTTTCTCTTCTTGCCATCTTCTTTTTCCTCCAATGCACTCCTACGTACTAGCCACCCGCCACTCACCGCCTGGCCCCCCCTCCTATCGCCGCTACCTGCTAGTTTGCCCTCGACCGCCGTGTAACCATTCGCCAACTGCCACCGTCGCGAGCCACCGCGACCCAGTCTCCCTGTGCGTTGTAGCTCCAGCGCGTTCGGCCACCGATGCCGCTCCGCTGTTACTCACCTAGACCACGACGGGCAGCCTTCACGTGAGCCATCGTAGCCCGCGCCTCTGGCCACCACTAGCTCGCTCGCACCCTGCCGTCGCCGCTCCTACTCTGCTTCAGCCATCTTCGTTAGCCATTGCTTCAGCCCATCACCGCCGTCGGTGGCTGCTTCTGGTAGCTTCTTGCCATCGCTGTTGGTCGGCCGCTACCGGCCACTCCACAATTGGCCAGCCATCGGTCTCCATCTCCTTGGTCTCTCTCAAACTCTTGGCCCTTGTCTGCAAATGGGAGAAACCCATTTCAGATTTTAATTAAATCCACTATTGCAAACTTGGCCAGCAATCCACGAATACATATATATATTACACATTTAACCCTCAATTATTTATTAATTCCACTTGAGTAGTTTGGTAATTGCACTTAGACCTTCAAAGGCCTTAATTTAATTACTATTATGCCACAAAATCTTTTTTTTTTTGAAAATTAATAATTGACATTTACTCGGAAAGACCGATTTAGTCCATGCATCTGCACAGGACCTTTATTCCACCTAAAAACACTTCAGGGTTGCGTCACTCACAAAATCGGATCACCCTCAAGGTCCCATTGACTTCCCGGATGTCCTTTACAACCATTCGATACTATAAACAATTCGGGCTTATACATAAATTATTTCAAAAACTATTCTCGGTCTAATTGCTTTTAGCGTCATTAGCCTCGCCTCAAGATGCTCGCCAATCTCATGCCCTCTTTTCTGGACATCTAAGTCTCGGGGCATTCCCTATCATCAATTCGATAATTTTATTAATTAATTTCTCGAACCCAACCTTTTGGGCTCTCCAGACCACTCAAGTTCCTTTAAAAATAATTGGAATCTTATTTTTTCTAATACCATGTTGTAACGGCCGCCTCTTGGAGCTCCCGCTAGCAAGGGAGATCCGTGAGGGAGTAGTTAAAGGTTAGGTACATAACGGCCCCGTTCGTTACAGCTTAATTAAAGAAATTATAGCTTCTAGCTTCTTAGATTATAGCTTCTAAAACTTAGAATAAATTGTGAACCTGTTTGCTGCAGCTTCTTAAAAGTTGTAGTTAAGTAGTTGTGGTGTTTGATACCATAAGCTGTAAAATAACTTATTTTTGTATAATTGTCCATAATACCCTTAGTAGTTATAGAATGATAATTTAAAAATTAATTAGTGTATATGTATAAGTTTCAAGTGTTATAAAAAAATTAATTAAAGTATAAAGAGGGAGGAAGATGGCGAGAGAGAGGAAGAGATCTGAAAATGGAGATGGTGGTGGAGAAGAAAAACCCATGATTGCATAGACAAGAGGGTAATTCTTTGTTAAAAATAAGGGCAAAATTGTCATAAAAATGTAATCATTTAAGTAGAAGTTGCAAAAGCTGGGGTACCCCAGCTTTGAAAAAGCCAGCTTTTACCCCTTCTAAAAGCTAGTAGAAGCTATAAGTTAGAATTCTATATGCTAAAACAAACACTACATCCCAACTTTTTTGAAGCTAGAAGCTAAAAGTTGCAACTTTTAAGCTGCAACAAACAGGCCTAACATATTCCAATAAGAGCCAACCACAAAACAATACAAAAGTCATAAAACTTCACTGTAACGCCCTGCTCCCACTTACGGGTGTTACTCGTGAACAATCACCCGAATTGTCCACCTGCCCGGCCTTAGGTGAAGGGTGGACCATGTTTCAAGATGAAACGCCCTAGGTGCGAACTAGGCTCGTCCTTCCCTTCCCTGAACCCCAGGATTCACTAGCAGAATTGGGCTTTAACCACACCGCAAAGGCTATAAAGAAAATCTCCTTCAGACGCCTAATTGCCATTTCTCATTTTTATTTAATTCTTTTCCAACCAAGAATTTTACCGGGCTCCATAAATCACCATTTAAATCCATCCATTGATTGATTACCAATTTTGGAGGAAAAACTCAATTTTTCAAATTTTCAAATTTTCGACATTTTCTCCAAAAATGCCCGAAAAATCCATTTATTTTGAAAATTCCTCCGGGGCCCAAAATCAATTAAGAAATGGCCCAAAACCCCCCAAAAGTCCAAATTTTAAAAAAAAATTGGACGGCGGGGCCCACTGGCACGCCCGGGGCCTCACGGTGCGCGTGCAGCACGGGCCACGCGCGCCTGCCGAACTCCCGGGCGTACCTGCCGCACGCCCACGTGGGGCCGCACGCGCTGGCGCACGCACGCGCCCGCGTGCGCCCCCGCGCGCCCCAGTGCGCATCTGCGCGCCTTCCAGCGTGCCCGCGCGCGCCACCAGCTCACCCCCGCTCGCGCCCAGCAGCCTGCTACTGCCTTCTGTTGCCCTTTTTTTTTCACCTCTTTCCTTTTCTTTTTTTTTTTTTGCTTTTCTTGGGCATTTAAACCCCAAATTTCCAGAAATTAAAAATAATAAAAATACTTCACATGCTTTCAATTTTAGCCTATTATTCTCCATAATTAAGGCTTAAACAATATTCTTGATGCTTCCACAACATACATCAAACACCCACTAATTTTTCCTACAAAAAAATCATTTACTTACATCTTGGTTGCTTCCCACAACATACCCAACAATGAGGCTTTTACCCAACCTAGGCTTCAACATGCCTTAAGCCAATGCCTAATTTCAACTAAAATCAAACATTGCAAAAATGAAGTACATTACATCTCATAAATCAAATACATCAACATAGGCTTCCATAAGCCATAACATACACTTGAATCTTCTTTCCATGCTTCCACATGCCATTCCACCATTTCCTTTACTTTACCATGCTTTCACAAGCTACATGTGAGGGTAAAAACCTCATGAGCTATTAAGCTCAATAAGGGTGCAATGCCAAATAAATATGAACATAACAAGTTATATGATGCCAAATGCATGCAAATGTAGCTAGGTTTCTTTGCCCTCACAACCCTCCAAGGTTAGAGGCATCAACCCACCATTTCAACCATGTTCTCAAACTAACCTATGGCCATAAGTCTCATGAACACAAAGAACATGCCAAATGCAACATATACATTTATGAAACATATTTAAAACCCATTGCAAGGCCACCCTCCCATGGGGCCATCCCTTACCTCTTCTTGAATAATTAAATCTTCACTTCAAGAGAGCTTCCAACATCACTTTCTCCCACCTAAAATGGCATTTCAACAAGCCGCTTAATTTTTGCATACAAGCACACCAAAAATAAAGAGAAGAAAGAATACTTGCCTTGATTTTCTTCATCATCTTCTTTCTTTCTTCACTTTTCCCTCCATGGAGACTTCTTTCTCTTTCTTTCTTTTCTTCCTTCTTCATTCCTACAAATGGCCAAAAGGGAGACAAGTCTCCCACACTTGCCTTTTTATACTAGATTTCCCATATTTCAAGAATGCATCCTAGCCATTCACTAAAGGCACAATCCATGTGCTTAAGGGAGAATTAAATCTCCACCATCCATTTTAATAACCAAGACTTCTCTCTTGGAGAAAACACAAGAAGCACAATCCATGTGCTCCTTTCTTGATTAATCTCATCCATTGGATCACTTTCCCAATTCAAGAATTAATCTCATCCTTTGAATTATCATTTCTTTCCCATTTAAATTAATGAGACTATTTTCCACCATCACATGAGAGACCACTTGAAAGACATAAAAGCTTTTCTTCTCATTTAAATAAATCCCACAATTTTCCAAGCATTAATGGGTGACCATTTTCCTATTTTTTTTATTAGATTTATTTAATTCTCATATTTTCCAAGGCATTAATGGTGACCATTTACCATTTTCTTTTGGATTTACTTTAATCCATATAATTATGCCTCTCATTAAATGCTTGAAAGACCAATTAACATTTCTTTTGCATTTAATTAATTCACCCAATTATACTTGAACCACAAAATGCCAAGTGTCACAACAAAACACTAACCTTGGCTTCCAAGTTTAATCTCATCTCTCCAAGTGGCATTACCATATTAATTCACAACTTAGGGAAAATATAATTATTCTCCTCAAATAATTTAATATCCACCATTTTCCCTATTTCCAAAATTAAATTTCCTTTATGGAATTAAATTCCAAAATTCCCAAATACTCTTTGTGAATTTATTAATCCCATATATCTCCACATAAACACCAAATTGGGATTTTATTCACTTACATACCTAATTCCACATAGGAATTATTTCCAATTTACCAAAATACCCTTTATATTGGATTTCACTATCCAAATTACCAAAATACCCCTCTCATAGGGCACCCTCAATCTCAAGGATCCAACACCTTCTCAAGGGCATTTTTGAAATTTTCTCACTTTCTGTCTCATTCTTTTAACACCTGTAACACCGGGTGTTACATTCACTTATGCACATTTACATCTCCAGGTTAATACTATATTATATTCAGGCCCATCTGCCCATACGTTACAAAATATGAAAAGGGCTAAAGGAAAGTACAAAGTAGAACTCGGCTCCCTACCCTCAATGCAACCCCCAAGGATCTACAAGTTGGGAAGACATCTGTACACATGTATTACAAGACTCACTAGCAGCTATACCCACCACCATCCTAGCTTTTTCTTCAACTTTACCTAGAATGGCGCAAGAAACAACATGAGCCACAAGGCTCAGTAAGTCTATGAAATAAACATGGATCATAACAAAGTAGGGCCATAACTCATAGCGGCCAATAGCAAGTACAAGTCACAGGAGTAAAAATAGCATGAACGTATGTCATCTACAAGATCGTCTCACCAAGATGGAACAATAGTGCGAATAACACGGGTAAGATAGTGTTAAGGGTTCTCTACCATAAGAGGTAATATCAACGGACACACAGCTATAGTGTCAATGGACTCACCGTCATAGTATCAGCGGACACACCGCTATAGTGTCAATGGACTCACCGTCATAGTATTAGCGCACACACCGCCATAGTGTCAACGGACTCACCGTCATAGTATCAGCGGACTCATCGCCATAGTGTGAAAGCTCGGATGCACCGCCTTGGAATTCCATGGCACACCGCCATTATATAACTTGCACACACACATCAATGCATGAAATATGTATTCTTATTTCTATCATAACATGCAACTAGGCATTCTCAAAATATTGGTGATCACTGTCCCATTCAAGGATGCTTTTATGAGATATTCTTTATCTAACATATTTATTACTATGCATTTAATGCACCCAAGTTCCCCACGCGCAAACACGCTAATAGTTGTATATCAATTGCCCAAGAACATCTAGATATATTTTGGAAATAATAGAAGGCCACTCGAAACTTGTCCAAATAGCTTAAAATATGAACCAAATCGAATCCTATCGAGTCTAGTTTATAACGCAACAAATGGTTCCTAAATTCGATATTTCTATAAGAAGTTATGGCTAAAATCATGGAGCATGTGTAGGCTGTTAGGCCAAAAACGGTCGACCGACAGAGGCTTTTCACCCAAACTGTCGACCGTTTAAGGCAACGGTCGATCGACAGAACCCTCTACACCCATGTGTCGACCGATTAAGGGAAAACGATCGATCGACAGTACCCGAAAAGCCACAAACAACCCACATAACACCCAAAATACATGTAAGCAACACCAAATTCTTGCATACAACTACACCCTAGCAATAACACGCCTTCCTTTTAGAAATATGGGGTGAATCAAGTCCCCGTTTAGATGCTAAGCACGGTTTATCAAAAATACAAGAAAAATGACACGAATCGCAACCAACCAGGTTTGTACAAAACCTCATTCCAACGAAGGGTTTTCTGGAAAATTAACCCAAGAACGGTTAACTCAAGAATCACGAAGGAAGAAGAGGGTCACACACACATCAACAAGATTCTAAAAGAAGAACTTGTCATGGAAAAGAGATGAAATAGGAACTTGCCATGAAAAAAGATCAGATAGGAACTTGCCTCAATGGTGAGATGAATCCGAAGAAGAAGACAAGCCAAGAACCAAGCTCACGAAACCAACTTCTACTTCATCAACCAATCTCTTCTTTAGAATCAACAAGATGGGGATGAAGGGAGAGAGTCGGTGGAGAAAAAGAAGAATAATCGAGAGAAAAGAGGAGAAATGGAGAAGAATTGGCCAAGCTTCCTTATATATATACTTCTCCCCTTTCCCAATTTGCACTTGCTCTTACAAGAATTCACAAAGTGGCCACTCCCTATTTTCTCCTTCTTTAAATTAAGTAGAGATAACTATATATATATATATACATCCACACACACACCCAGCCGAGAGACCCATTTCTCCTCAATTCTAAAGGCCTTATTTTGACTTTTCCACAACTTCTCACTCCCTTTGACTTCGAACATTCAACCCACATGTATTCCATTTCATTTTTTTTTCAATTTTCACAACACTTAGAATATTTTTAACCTTCTAAATCAACTTACCAAAATATAGCACACACCACCAAGGCCAACATACTCTAGACCCTATGTCGGCTCTTTACAGATTTTCCCCCCCTTAAAAGAATTTCGTCCCTAAAATTCACGCTTGACTCAACACATCTTATTTTCTTCTCAAACTCCCAGGTAGCTTTATTCATCACTGAGCCTCTTATACCTATTAGGAGCGAGTCCTTAATATCTTTTTTTTTTTCTTAACTTGCAAATCATCTTTTCATTTGAACCACGGCATTACTGTTGGCATCCATATGCCTTTTAGTTCTTTACATGACATGATAACCACTACGTCCCATATTGTAAAAGCCAATACAGTCAACTTCACATGACTACGAAGATCACCATCCTCTCACTCACTAGGCTTACACCAGGCGACATCAAGGGTCATAACCTTACAAGCACCGATTACCTTGGGTGAACATTGACCACATGGACTAGATCACTCTAGGCAAGCATCATAATCAATATCTCGCATGCACTGACCATCCCAGGCGAGTATCACAAGCCATATCTCACACGTACCGGTCACTTTAGCCAAGTATCACATGCACTAGGTTTCACTAGGTAAGTATCACATGCACTCAGGCAAGCATCAAGTCTCACATGCAATGAATACTATCAGGCAAGCATCACATGCACTAGATATCACCAGGAAAGTATTTAGGTACGTAACCATAACTCACCACATCTTTGCTAGTTAACTAGAATATCTAAACTCATAAAGGCATACTCTTACACAACATGCAACATCATGCATACTTTGCGATCAAAGTTCATTACCCCTTTTATATGCATTACCCCATCTATTTAATTTTACAATATTACACACACACAAATAAATGTATATATATATATCCTTTCCCCAATTATTTCACATAGAAGATGTCGAGCCCAGCATGAAAAACCGACAAATGGAAGGAGAACGGTTGAAAGTTTGCGACCGGTCAACAACCCCCCTTACACATAGTCGACCATCTGCTGTGCCTCACCACTGCTTCCTTTTATCGATACCTATATTCATGCAAACATACATATCCATTGATAATATTAGTTGCATACATTAACAACAATACCCTGCATCACACTCACCCACACATGGTCACATGCCCTACCATTTGAGGGAAATGTTTATACTTAGCCATATATTATTCTTATCATTATGTTCGTTAACACCTATCACACACTTATGATTTCTCTTATATTAACAACTTTATCATATCATTATAAGGACTCACGTCCTACCACGCCGGAATCACCTCGGGCGAGCATCATGAGCTGATGCCCCACATGAACTTTCCCACTAGCATCTTGTCAAACTAGATACCAAGATATGCGGTAGCACCACCGTATGAGATACACGGACAAACCATCGTATAAGGTATGCAGATTCATCGCCAACGAACAAACTGCCATAGAAGATTCTCATATACGTGGACACATCGCCCTTGGGTGCTCATGCACCTGCCCATGAACGACATTACATACTTTGGGTCAAATGAAAATCCTTTACGCCCACACTACCCAAATTACTCAATAATTCTCATTCGTAACCTCAACCTTGCAATTCTTATATATCTCATCACTTATCATCACCCTATTCCTCGACATGTTCACACCCAGACAGTGTAGCAATAAAACTCATGGAACATGAGCACATCACACCGCTCGAGGCATAATGAAGGAGTGGTAGAACATGTACCAAACAATACACACACATCGAGCCATAGTGAAAGAAAATACCTTAAACTATGTCATCTCCTTGCTCAATCTCTGCGGCTATCAAAGAAATCACTCTCTCCTGGGCTTGGGGTTCATCAGTAGGAGCTGAATGCTGGCCCTGAGATAAAGCTAGATGTCCACCTGATCTCAGTTCACCCCATTGAGGAGGAAAAGTACATATGTGGGCTTTGTGGCCCCTTCGACCACACTAGTAGCAAATCGGATCCCTAGCTGAAGTCATCGCTGCACCCTATAGGCAATCTTTTCGAACATGCCCATCCTGTCCACACAACAAAGATACTCCCCCTTTTGCAAAGCGACAAGGGTCTCGGTGTCTTTTTCCATAAATTTTACATGCCAGGATTTTTGGGGAATCCCTCATCATCCCTGTGTCCCATCTTTCTTTTCTGTCATCATTGTGCCCCTGTGACGATCTTGCCTCTTCTGACGATGATAGCCCTACTCCCATTTCAAGCCTATCCCGTTCAATAGAATATGCTCTTTTCATGATAGTGGGATAGCCCATAATCCGAGCACCTGCTAAAGCATGCTGAATCTCAACACGTAAACCCTATTGAAACTTTGCTGCTTGGTTGGCTTTAGAAGACACCAACTCTGGAGCAAATCTAGCCAAAGAAGTGAACTTTGCTTCATATTCGGCTACAGTTTTGTTACCTTGCTTCAGTTTAATGAACTCATATGCTTTCTACTCTCGCATCCATCCAAGAAAATAATTATCATTAAATGCCTTTTGGAACTCGGCCTATGTCGGTTCTCTACCTGTAAATCTCTATCTGACCAACTCCCACCATCTCTCAGCCTCTCCTGTTAAAAGAAAGGTGGCTAACTGAACCCTTTAGGTATCAGTATAACCCGCGGCCCGAAGATGTTTCTCAATAGTTTTCATCAAATTTTCTGCAACTAATGCTTCAATCCCTCCACTGAACTCCAGGGGTCGAAGAGCCATAAAATGCTTCAATAGTTGACTTCTTGTACGATTTACCACCTCTTGTGTCACTCTAAGGGGCATAAGATTAGCAGTTCGTCCATCTCTATTTCCTTCTGAATTTGGAACATTCCTTACCTCATGTTGTATCGGGTTTTTCCCCCTTTAATCAGTAGTAAGCTCTTCTATTGCTCTCATCATCTTCGCTAAGGTTCCCCGTACCTTATATATTTCCTGGCTCCACTTCCCTCCAGGCTCCCTTGGAGATCCAGATACATCCATAGGCACTAGTTGACCACGGCCTTGACTTCGAGTCAACGACCTTTCTCTACCCGCACACATTGTCCTGCACCACGAGACAACTTTAGAATTTAATCCATACTTAACCTCACTGTGGACTACTGAACATAGCCCTAACTCTACTCGACTTCCCTATGTGTACAGAGTCTTATCTCATCCCAACCTTGGCTTTGATACCAAATTGTAACGGCCGCCTCCCGGAGCTCCCGCTATCAAGGGAGATCCGTGAGGGAGTCGTTAAAAGTTAGGTACATAACATATTCCAATAAGAGGCAACCACAAAAATAATAAAAAAATCATAAAACTTCAATTATGCACATATACATCTCCAGGTTAATACTGTGTTATATTCGGGTCCATCTGCCCATACGTTACAAAATATGAAAAAGGCTAAAGGAAAGTACAAAGTAGAACTTGGATCTCTACCCTTAATACTGAAAGTAAAGCATGATCGCTACGGAGCAAACAACGTAGTTCAAAATTTTTGAACTTACCCCGATCCCGGTGATTGGATCAACGTTGAAATCAAATCATTCACATACAAATAAATAAATCTAACCTTTAGATTATCGAGTCGTTCGCGGATTCGAGCCGTCCAAGCGTCCGGCCTCTAACTCGTGATAAGCGGCACGCGTCCGTTGGCAAGGAGAGCGGAATAGGAGTGCTAGCTCATTCTCCTTTGCGCGGCTTGTGTATGGACGGTGAAAGAACACCCACGTTTCAAATTGATGCCAAAAAGAAACGGGAAGAGTGAACGGCAATACGTTTTTCAACTCTTGAAAAACGACACCAGAAAACACTTCTATTTTGGGCAACCCATAAAGGGATATTTATAGTGAAATATCCTAGGGTTTCTAAAACCCTAATGGATTGAGCTAGCCCATTAATTCTAATTTAATTACAATCTTAAGTGGGCTTATTCTAGTCCAACTAGAAATATAATTAAATGGCCCAAATCCTTTTATAGGTTAAATAAAATATTATGGCCCAAATCTAATTCAAGCCCAAATATATTTTATTTAATATTTGGCCCAAATCTAATTTGGTCCAAATATAATATTTAATATTTGGCCTAAATCTAATTTAGTCCAAATATAATATTTATTTTAATATTTGACCCAAATATAATTTAGTCCAAATATAATATTTAATTTAATATTTGTCTCAAATCCAATTTAGTCCAAATATTAACTTAAGCCCAAATATATTTTATTTCCTATTTGCCACTCCAATAAATAGAAAATTATTAAATTAGAAACTCCTTCCTAATTTAATTAATTTCCATTTTAGGAAACTCTTTCCGTTATGACGACTCCTCGTCATATCGACATCATTACGTCTATTTGTTCTTTTTTCGTGAGAACTTACGATGGTACAACTTCTTGTCGAAGTGTCCCACTTAACCATACGTTCACTCTCCTGGTTTAAGCCAGGGACCGTGCTTATTGTGTATGACTCATTAGGCTTCCGAATATGTTGGCAATGTGTCGGTACGAACACATAAGACAAGATTGGCCTCTAGCAAGGCATCATGCCTACCCAATTATTCAGAAGGATTCATAATCCGCAAATAACCTTTCACGAGCATGGTTACCATGTAATTCGATCATCTCCTCAATGTATCCTATGTGATCTCAAGTATGGCGATGTGTTGCTTGATTACGATCACATGAGTTTTTCTTCGGTCATCTGGATATCTTCACTTAATAAAAAGTGAATCAATAACTCCTTATTGATCTCTTTCACCATAGCCATGGATTTAAGTGAATATCCACCAAAGGCGCCTTAGATACATCATCCTCTATCAAGGGATAGACGAGTCTCATCTTGGTTATGCACCCATCTCCATAAGCCTCATGATATACCCAACGATCGCCCACGTGCAGCCTTTGTCTAGGCCCATCGAAACGATGTCAAAGCATACTGGTATTCTTATGAGATGATCGTGACAACCTCAGGTCCAAGCATTAGTTACACCCATCTCGTATGAGAATGCCATCAACATATAACCAAAATTGATTCTCATGGCGAGTCATGTCCAGTGACACGTTCTCTAACATTGGTCACCTATGTACTTGTCTAGGCATCCCCATGCCTATGGGTGTGAGACCCCCATTGCTATCACATAGCAAAAACATAGCACATACAAGTCTTACCGCAATTGTCAATGTCCATTCTTGATATTGTTGCGACTTGGGACGTTTAATGATGTCTAGAAACTGTGATGCATCATCTCACATCTTTATAGATTAATCACAGTATACATCATATGCACTTCTATCTAGTTTCATTCGGTTATTACGATAATAACAAGAACCAATAGAATGACTTCTTGTGAATTTGAACAACTCCTTGTTCAAATAATAAACATGATTACAATTGTTAGTGTACAATATGCCCAATCTGATTGGGTCTAGAGCACCTACACTAACACCGCCATAGTGTCAATGGACTCACTTTCATAGTATCAATAGACTCACCGCCATAGTGTGAAAGTGCAGACGCATCGCCTTGGAATTCCATGGCACACCACATTTATATAACTTTCACACACACATCAATGCATGAAATATGTATTCTTATTTCTATCATAACATGCAACTAGGCATTCTCAAAGTATTGGTGATCAGTGTCCCATTCAAGGATGCTTTTATGAGATATTCTTTATCTAACATGTTTATTACTATGCATTTAATGCACCCAAGTCCCCCACGCGTAAACACGTTAATAGTTGTATATTAATTGCCTAAGAACATCGAGATATATTTTGGAAATAATACTATGCCCCTCAAAACTTATCCAAATAGCTTAAAATATAAACCAAATCGAAGACTATCGAGTCTAGTTTATAACACAACAAATGGTTCATAAATATGATATTTCTACAAGAAGTTATGGCCAAAACTGTGGAGCATGCATAGGCTGTCAGGCCAAAAATGGTCGACCGATGGGAAGGAAACGGTCGATCGATAGAGGCTTTTCACCCAAACTATTGACCGTTTAAGGAAACGATCAATCTACAGAACCCTCTACACCCATTTATCGACCGATTAAGGGAAAATAGTTGATCGATAGTACCCGAAAAGCCACAAACAACCCACATAACACCCAAAATACATGTAAGTAACACCAAATTCTTGCATGCAACTACACCCTAGCAATAACACGCCATTCCTTTTAGAAATATGAGGTGAATCAAGTCCCATTTGGATGCTAGACACGGTTTGTCAAAAATACAAAAAAAATGACACGAATAACAACCAACCAGGTTTGTACAAAACCGCCTTCCAACGAAGGGTTTTATGGGAACTTAACCCAAAAGCAGTTAACTCAAGAATCACAAAGGAAGAAAAGGGTCATGCACATATTAATAAGATTCCAAAAGAAGAACTTGTCATGGAAAAGAGATGAAATAGGAACTTTCCATGAAAAAGGATGAGACAGGAACTTGCCTCAATGGTTAGATGAATCCGAAGAAGAAGACAAGCCACGAACCAAGCTCACGAAACCAACTTCTACTTCATCGACCAATCTCTTCTTTAGCATTAACAAGATGGAGATGAAGGGAGAGAGTCGGTGGAGAAAAAGAAGAAGAATCGAGAGAAGAGAGGAGAAATGAAGAAGAATTGGCCAAGCTTCTTTATATATATACTTCTCTCCTTTCCCAATTTACCCTTGCTCTTACAGGAATTCACAAAGTGGCCACTCCCTCTTTTCTCCTTCTTTAAATTAAGTAGAGATAACTATCTATATATACATCCACACACACACCTAGTCGAGAGCCCCATTTCTCCTCAATTCTAAAGGCCTTATTTTGACTTTTCCATAACTTCTCACTCCCTTTGACTTGGAACATTTAATCCACATGTATTCCATTTCATTTTTTTTTCAGTTTTCACAACACTTAGAATATTTTTAACCTTCTAAATCAACTTACCAAAAGATAACACACACTACTATGGCCAACATACTCTAATCCCCATGTCAGGTCGTTACACATGTAATACCGGGTATTACACCAACCCATGTGATCTGTCACATACGTCACTTCAATGGATGTTCTATCAACACTCACCCACATGTGTACTATATGCATCTTGTGCAATGTGGTGTGTGACTCGCCACCCAATTCCCATTAGTATCCCATGCTAACAATGGTAATAGCCCATGTTCTGGTCCACTAATCGATAAATCATATTCCTCTTTTGATAAATCTAAGGATCGAGAATACCTTTAAGAAATCCTGAACTAGAGATCCACGCCACACAATCTTAACTCTTTAAGAATAGGACATCTACCAAGAAATCTAGAGACTCATTCATATTTAAATGGAGAGCTATGAATGAAGATATGACCATGCAAGATGATATCATTAGGCCTATCACTCACATTTGACGACATCTAAATCTAGCATTAGGGCACTAAAACTAACAAACTCCCACTCGCACTAATGCTAACTTACATGACACTATTGAAAATCTGTATTGTTCCTACTTAACCTGTAATACCCCTTATTTTCGTGAAGTTGCAATGTATTTTAAGTAAGTTTAAAATACTGAAAAATATGCTTGAAATGGCAACAATTGACCGAATCGGTCGCAGGGAGTGCCCTGGAGCTTAGATACCTAGGGACAAAGGTATATCTTTGAGGAGTATCCCAAGGTGTGATTTATAATGCTGAAAGAAATAAAATAAGAGACGATTTTTGATTAGGCTAGGTTGTAGCCTAAAAAGACCGAATGATGGTAAGGGCTTCCCAAAAATCGTACATATCGAGTAATTTTGAGTTATTAATTTTGAGATTTTAAGTATCTCAATAAATTTGATGTTTAAGGGTGTAATTGTAATTATAGAATTATCCAAATGAAATAAGGATGAAATTATAAGCTCTTGTGGTAAAATATTAAAGTTGAGAACTTGAAATAAGGGCCAAAATGTCATTTGGAAGAAGTTTGGGGTATTAGCTTGGATTCAAAATTTAAATTCATTCTAGTTTTGGATTTGAAAAGCCATTCAATTATAGGTTTGAGTCTTTGTAGTCCATGGCTAAGCTTGTGACAAATGGCATAATATGATTGGTTCAAGTAATCTATAAATAGGCACCATGGGTTGTTCTGAAATCATTCAAGAGAGTTTTGAGGAGTGAGGCACTCTAAGTGGAGAAGCTTTCTCTAGAGAGAGGGGAGGAATTTCTGCAAGAAGGCGGAAAGAAAGAGGCGGAGAATGAGCCTTGTCGGAGTTGCAGGTCTTCATAGGAATTCACCAAAATTAGTCAGAAAAAAAGTGAGGTAAGTCCATTTTTTTTGATAATCCTGTAGAGGGGGAACATAGGGTTGCGTAGGCTCAAACGTGGATTGAATTGGAGTTAAAATGAGGAAGTTATGGCCGAAATACCAAACCGAGGCTAAGTTGTCCGAATCTGGTAGGAAGCGTGAGATACATGCGTCGAAAAGTGCTGCATGTGAAGGAGCGTGGCCCACCTTCCCGGGGCATGTGAGATGTCATTTTTCCGTGAAATTTTCTAGTTATGCCCCTACTTTAATGCCCCTCAACCCTATATAAAAATATTTGAGGTTAAGTTTACCGAAATGTGTGTTTTCTGCAGAAACCTAGGCCATTTGCAGTGAAACTATACCGTCCAAGAGATAAACCAACAAGGTGAGACTCCTATACTCCAAACCCTATTTTTTATTCTCTTATGAGAGACTTCTATTGCATGAGACGTGTTTCGTAAAGTTCTTATACGTAAACTCTTGTTATTCTCTTACGTGAAATCATGTTGCATATATGAAATGTATTTTTCTGAAAAGTACATGCCATTGGATTTTTAACTGTTGTATTTATAAAATTTGTGTGGCCATACTGTTTCACCTATTTGTTGTTGGCGAGGGTAAAAGTCAGATATCTCCCGAGAGGCGCTATGCATGTGCCATCGAGAAAGCTATTATGGGGAAGACCGTGAGTCTAAAAGGAACAACGGATGTGGTGCTTACATGAGTTCTATAAGGTCGGGCCTAAGTGACATGGTTAGGGACCTCCCGAGAGGCGCTATGAGTGTGCCATTGAGAAAGCTCTCATTGGAGGAGGCTAACGTGTTCACGAGGCACTTCGGAGTAGTTCTCGTTGTCTTCTCATACATTTTATACCTGATCATGCATTGTTATAAACTGTTTTTGGAGTTTCTCACTAGAAGATTCATTTTCTAATTAAACTATGTCCTTGGAATATTCAAATGCTCCAGGTTCGATGAGCGGCTCTAAGGGAAATGAGGTAGCTAAAGAATAAGCTTAAATTACTGCCTGTAGCATGTTTAGCATATCTATGTTTATGTGCGAACCTATGTATGATTTGGATATGTTTAAGACGTTAAGTTATCACTTGTGAGAGATGATGTCCATGTAATACATTTTGTAGACATTTTGAACGATTTTATTTATGATAAATAAAGCATTATAGTTGTGAACCATATCAGGTTCGATCTAGCTTCTGCATTTGAAATTTTAACACTTGTCTTAACTATTCGATTATTGGGTTTGTTAAGCTGAGAAGGTGAAAATTAGGGCTTTTGGGATATTGTGTGATATATGTCAGCGATTGTGATATGAAAAATTTTATATTCCCGAAAATCCTAAGTTGTAACATGCTCGAGAAATTTGGGGTGTTATAGTTGGTATTAGAGCGAACCTAAGGAAAAGTTCGCATGTGGCTAGATGAGTAAAGCCACCATAAGTTTTGGGAAATAGGATTTTTGAAATATTTAGTGGCATACTCTTGTTGCTTATTCAAATTGAATTGTGCCATGTTGTGATGATTTAATAGATTTCCCTATCTTCTTACCAGATGGTGAATACAAGAAGGAATAGGCGCGAGAGAGGCAATAGCGAACAAAGCAACACTAACCCGCACCCAGGAGGTGGTGTGGAAGGTTAAAGAGATGCACGAGCTGACCTTGGTGAAGGTTGGATTGATAGGATTGAGAGAATCCTAGAAGGCATGGTTGGGTTTATTTTGGAGTTGCAACCCTGAGCAAAGAAGAGTAGATGCCTTGGAGAGGTATCTATAACAAAACCCACCAGTGTTTTGAGGAAAACTAGCAGATGACCCCGCAATCAGTGAATATTGGTTGGACCAGACCGAGAAGATCCTACAAAGATTAAGAATCTTGAATGAGGATAAGGTCGAGTGTGAAACCTATATGCTGGAAGAGGAAGCGGCTCAATGGTGGAGGTCTATACAACGAGTAATACATAACCGGATAGGATCTCAGGGGGTCGGCAATAGATGTAGAATTAGGGGAGGCACCCTAGATGTCGTGGGAACGGTTTAAGGAACTGTTCAACGGGAAATTCTTTCCCACTTGCTGGAAGTTGGCTAGAGCTCGAGCGTTTATGAACTGACGCCAAGGGTCAAATATGTTTGTGGCCCAATACGAGGCTAAATTTTTGCGATTAATAAAGTTTATGCCGCTGTTCGGGATGGACGATGTGGAGAAGGGGCAAAAATTCTTATAAGGCTTGCAGATCGAATTTCAACTATTGATGAGCTTGGTCCATGTAGAGTCTTATGCAGATATAGTTTTCAAAGCTATGAAGGCCAAGGAGAATATGATGCGGGTGGCAGAACTAAAGGCCACAACTATTCAAACTGGAGGACAATCAGAGAAATCCCACTCGACTATGGGACCTCGAGATGGGAAGATCGTGAAAAAGGGGAAGGCATGCTTTAAATGCAAGAAGAGGCACCCGGGCAAGAGGTGCGATGGCCAAAGCATTGTCTGTTACACTTGTGGACAGCCCGGGCATACTTCTAGAAATTGTTCGAAGGGAATGGTCAAAGAAGGTAAAGCCATAGCAGTAACACCAGTAAGCGTGATTTGCTACAATTACAACTAGCACGAGCACATCTCGAGGAATTGCCTGAAGAAGAAAGAGTAGCAACTAAAGATTGAAGAAGGAAAGGGGACCAGACAAGGACGAGTCTATAATTTGACCAAGAAGGACGTAGAGGTGAATCTTGCAGTTATCCAAGGTACTCTCTTCATTTTGGATACTCCTGTGTATGCATTGATAGATCCAGGGTGATGAGAATCATCACGAAGAACAAGCTGACTCAAATCATTCAAGTGACCCATTGCATGTTCCAGTAGGGCCAATTACAAGGGCAAGAGCTAAAAGACTTAAAGAAGCTTTGAATGGGCTGGTTCTAGATATGTGGGCCAATCAAAATTATCAAGATTCTGACCTAAAAAGCAAGCAAGACGTCATCAACATTATATGGGCTGAAGAGGGAGCTGTTGAGAGTCTTTTGAGCCAGAATATTATTAAATGAAGAGCTTCGGCCATAATGGACACTTGGGCTGACTCATTGGGGCTTGTACTTTATTATTTTGGGCTGCACATGTTGTTTTAAATCTTAGCCACATGGGTGCACGAAAATTTAATCTTGAAAACCCAATCTGACTTTTCATATTTTCAAGCATCTTTAATACTTTGAGTTTCTAGGCTAATTAAGTTAGAGATTTAATATTTTGTGGGAAATCAGATTTGAATATTTCCTAGGCTAGTAATTATGGTCTTTTGTATTTTCCTAAGTGTTTACTCTCTCTATAAATTGTACTCTCCCAACAATTGAAAATCAATCAATGAATGAGTGATTTACTTTTCTGGAATTCCAGATTTGAGAGGTGCTCTTCTCTTGGGTTCTTTTATGAACTAACCGACTTATCAAGGCTTGATCAACCTTGTGGCGTCTTCAACATCCGGGGTCCTTGTTCTTTCGTGTCCAAGGGTTTCGTGTGGATCATCCAAATCTATGTTTAGCGTTCTTGGGGTGCGTATATCTTGCATTGGTTGTGGGTTCATAGGATCAAATCCTTTTGGGTTCGCACCACAGGGTCTACTCATTCTTTTATATCGCATGCTTTGGCTGGGAGTTTGAGAGTAGAAACCGAGTCTATGAGGTGTCTTATGGTGATTTCGACACCTATGGGTAAAAGTATGAAGTCCTCAGAAATGGTGAGGGGATGCGAAATTAACTTGAGTAATGTTCGGTTCCAGGCTAATCTGATTCTGTTAGAAGTATATGACTTTCTTAGGGATGGACTTCTTATCCAAGTACGATGCCAATATAGATTGTCATAGGAAGATAATGACCATAAGAAAACACGAGGGAGGGTGGGTTAAATTTCGGGGACAAAACGACCGTGAGGTTATAAAGATGATTTCGGCAATGAAGGTAGCAAAGTTGTTGAGCTGAGGAGCTCATGGATTCATAGCTTATGGTTAGTTAGAAGAAAGAGTGGTACCGAAACTCAATGAGGTGTGAGTGAAAAGAGTGGTACCGAAACATCTCTTAGTGGATGTTTTAAAAATCCTTAGCGAAGAGTTAACATAGTGTGTAACTCCCTCTTCTCTTAGAATTGCCCGAGAAGAGGTGCTATGGGGGAAATAACATAAAGCTAACTGATAAACTGAAGTCTGATACCATGACTGAACATCTTAATCAACTGAAATAAATACTTCGAGTCAATATAAACTAAAAACCATAAACTCTGACTAAGGAACAATCCCTCAACTGAAATATAAAATAATACTAAACTGATAAACACTATAAACTAACAAACTCCCAGACATCTTTAATCTTGAGCGGCTCCACGTACACACACTACTAACCATTGCTGCTAGGCCCCACATCTGGTACTCCCTCACTAGGACTTGGAATGGTGAAGAGTACAAGGTGAGCTACAAAGCTCAACAAGTATAAGCTGGAAAGAATAATTAAAGCTGAATCAAGAAATATCGATATTCATAAAAATACTAACTGTCCTTGCACTGGGAGATATAATAATCATTATAAGGTTGCATTTACAAGATATAATGCACATAAACTGTAAAATAAATGCAGGTATGCAACTTTGTCTCATAGGCCCACATAACTGTAATACATACATGACTGATCTGAATCCTGCAACATAAAAACTATAAGCACATACTGTTGGCAATATGCCTCTAGACCCTTGGTGGCCACCAGGTGGTAACTCATAAACTGAGCTGTAATTGAAACTGATACTGATGGGATCCCCAAGGACAAGCTGCCTGGCACTCATAATGTAATGATCATATAAATGCTGGCACATGATATGTAATTCTCCATATAAAGTCATGCTCAATGCTCATACCAAGATGTATGCACATAATCTCATGAAATAATGTTGAACATATCATAACAAAAGTATAAAATGCATAAGCTGTTATTACTATTATTGAAGTCCAAATATTACTCATATTTTTCTTAAAATACCAAATTTATTGATATTTATTCATTTATGAAATTAATTATTTATTCTTAGGGTGCAACACGAAAACTTCCTAAGGGGGTCACCCATCCTATCATTACTCCCACCTGAGCACGCTTAACTTTGAAGTTTCTTGAATATTGGTTGCCAAAAGGAATGCAGTGTATGAAAAATTTAGTGTGAGTGACTTGCACCCTACTTCCATTTGAATGTCTCTAAAATTCATTCGAATGAATTTGAAGGAACTAAAGCATTTGAATGTGATTTGCAAGGCCATTTGAATGCAATAGTAACCCATTCGAATGAGATGAATGGACTACACAAGGGTCATTCGAATGACAGAAATTTCATTCGAATGCTAGATGATACAAAGTAAAGGCTATTCAGATCTTTCAAGGACTCATTCAAATGATAAAAAGACTCATTCGAATGACACACTCAAAACCTCAAGAACACATTCGAATGATACGATAACACTGAGAACTCATTTGGATACCATAAAAACTCATTCGAATAACATAAGACTCATTCGAATGTCTGAAATCTCATACAAAATAAAGCTTACGATAACTGAGACCACAAAACTCATTCAAATGATGCCATAACACTAAGAACTCATTCGGATAACACCCAAAACTCATTCGAATGTCTGGAACATTATAAGAATAAACTTACAGTAACAGAGACTGCATCTTGAATTGAAGCTTAATATTACTACACCATTCTGAAAGAAATATTGGGAGAACAATCCCAATCAATATAGAATAACATCAAGATGAATCGACAATCATACTGGGAAGGAAACGCTTGTGAGAAAATTATGCAAAGCTTATCAAAACTCATTGTACATGTATATACTGCATGGATATATATATAAACATACTGCTTGATTAATCTGAAAACTCAAATAAAGAGTTACTAAAACTGAGATTAATACTGAATCATGATCCCGTAAGAATGGTTTACTGGGATAGATACTTGCTTATGACTTCACTATTATACGCATACATATATATATAGATATATAAATGTATCTGTTTGCTAATGCAAAACTGAAGCTTAATGAAGTTATTTAATAATCTAAAAATGTACTCACAAGAACCTATAATGGAAGGGATTACAAGGAAGATACTCGCCTTTCAATCTCCCTGATCAACTTTTATGACTTCGATGGAAATGCCAATATCACTGTTGAAGCTTTTCCAATTTTCTGTTCTTCATGGTGTGAAGAAAAACTAAATTCTACGAATATATATATATATAATGGAGAACAACCCTAAAAGCCCATCTCAATCTCCTATTATAACTTAGAGATCTCTTAGACTTCTCCTCACCTGAGGATAAGCCAGCTCATAATATCACTAATTAGAAATTAAATTCTAATAACCACTTCTTAAATGACCATCATGTCCTTGCACTTAATTCTTAAATAACTAAATGCCATTAAGTGTTATTTCTTAATTAAAAACCTCTAAATTGCCACATTAAATAATTAATTGGCAATTTTACTTTTAAATAATTCTAAATAAATTCTAGACCCTCTAACAGGTCATTACATAGTAGGCTAGGCTTGTTGGCTGAATGACTCAAAAATGTTGTGCTCTTGTGTTTTCTTTTCTTCTTATGTTTTTAATGGTATTACTTTACTATACAATGTATTCTCATTTGGTTTTTATCTCATCTAGCATTAAGCAAAATTGCTTTAGTTTTCATTACATGCATAAAAGATTTACTAATCTCTCCAATGTCATGTTTATTTCTCAAATGCATATAAGTTCATGAGATTTTGTAGATTAAAATCTAATAAAGTAAGTAAAATGATATTGTTGTCCACATAACTATTTTCTCATTCTTAGCCTCAAATGTCACCTATTATCTATAAATATATATTCTATGGTTGAAATATGTATAGATTAATCTTTATGAAAAATCTATTAATGCATATAATTTTATATCAATTTGTTGTAACCTTTTATGTTATAAAAAGTATCATTTCAAATTAGCTTTGATCTATAATATTTTTAATATTGCAAAAATATTCAAAACATCTAATTCACCTATCCTCTTGAGTGATCTTTCAAGACTGTTCCCCGAAGACCCTCCGGAGGCAATATCCCTCGAAGACTCTAAAGACCCTTTGGGGGGCCTGAAGCCTCACTGCTCTCGAGCCACAGATTAGGCCCCATTTTCTGTTGAACATTCAGCAATATCTTGATCCTCTCTGTTTTCCCAAGGGACTTTGTTTTTGCTGTTCTACGGTAAATAAATTTAATTATTGTAGTTTGAAAACAAGTGCTATTGTAAAAGTTGGTTAAAGCTAACTTTCTAGTTATAGTCACTTGATTTTATAGAAAGCTCTACTTGAGTGGTTCAAAAGTCACTCAATTAATACCCTAGAGATTCAGAGCCTTTTTGACAACATTTTAATTCAAGCTTTGACTAAGACATAAATATATTATACTTATAACTTGATTTAACAAGTTCTATGGCTGCACTTCTCACCCTACAATTTAGATAGCCTTAATCAGTTTGGATGTTCAGTGTTGAAATGGTGAGGAGGTTTAAACTCACCAGTGTGTGAGTGTAATTGTAGCACAAATATAAATTCCAGACAAGTCCGGGTCGATTCACTGGGAGGTTTATTTAACAAAAGAATTGTTCATTCGGGTTGATTTATCCAAAGAGAGCTAAGTTTTCTTGATTGTGAAAATGTTTTTTGCAATATTAAAAAGGTCTTGGGTTGAGGCGAGTTCAGAACCAATGCCTAATAAATCTCTTATAGCAATTTAAACAGCAACATTAATCTGAAATAAACAGAGGATCGTTTGGTAGTTATAATTCAAGATACAAATGATTCTCAGCTAAGCAACCCTCATACATGATATGAGGGTTCTAGGTTAAGATGTCACTGTAAATTGTATTATACTACAGATTGTGATTTGATCGTCTGAGCTTGGGTATATCTCATCTCCAATTCTAGCAACTCTCATACATGGCATGAGAGTTCTAAGTTAGGATGATGACCCAATCCAAACTCACAAAATCATTTACACATTCAACTCGAGTTTAACTCAGATAAATCTTGCATTCATCGAGGTTTGGCTTATCTTGAGATTCAAGAACATTGGACACTGTCCTTGCCTTAACCCAAGATTATATTTAGCTACTCATTTTCATTTAAAAGTTAATTAATAAGAATTTAAATGGCGTAATTTAAATAACAGAATTTAAATGACAAGAATTAAGATAACATAAACTAACCAGTCATTTAGGCGGTGGATAATTAAAAGACAAGAATTAAATTACAGAAATTTAAAGGCAGAAATTAACCGGCCATTTAGGCGATGGATAATAAAGTAACAATAAATGACATAAGAATTTAAAAGAAGAAATGAAGGAAGTAAGATTACAAGAGAAAACAAGAGAGAGAATAAGAGCAATTCTCTAAGAGAAACTCTAAGAACAAAACTAAACTTTGATTCAAGTAATAACCACTTCCCCGCAAATGCACCAAAATGAGCTATTTATAACTCACAAGATGCAATACAAGCCACACAATTATTCAACAAAACATTCACCTAACTAGTGGAAGAAAATTAGGTAAAAGACAAAAAATACAAAAGACTTTGTGTGATGGACTTCTCATAAGAATACAAAAGACTTTAGGTGGTGGACTTCTCATAAGAATACAAAAGACTTTAGGTGATAAAACATTTATAAAAATTCAAAACAAAGAAAAGTCTTCTACAAATTGGGCTTTGTTGGGCCTTTGATTGGTCTTGGGCCTTTCTTATGTTGGATTCTATTTGATAGTTTGGCCAAGTGCACTTGAAACATCCTCTAGACTCCATAGTTGGCCCATGATTTTGAGCAACAATAATGGGTAATCCAACGTCTTCGATTTATGCCCCTAATTAATTGTAGAAGTCAGCTTCCTTGCTTCATCCTGCAATAATATGTAATGCAAATAATTATTTATTTTAAGCATAATTATAAAGTCAAAATGGGGACATAATTCATTAAGATTTAGGAAATATTAACCCCTTATCATTCTATACACTAAAATGTTTTGGTTATCCAAGCAACAAATATTCATTTTTAAGTTAAAAACAATAGGCAATTTAAGAACATTGAGAACCTTTAAGAAAATTTGATACTGAGTATCGAATAGATAATTTAAGCTTTATGAATCAATATTCACGAAACACTACTTAACTATTTACATTTAAATATCAATAATGACACTTAACATTAAGAATATATATATATATCTATATGAGACATATTGCTCTTTTGCTTGAATAATGTTGTCACATGTCACATGATACTCATGCATTTTGGATATTTAGAATATCCCTTGAAATCTTAGAACAATATATTAATTGTAACATCCCGCATCTAGTGATAGGAAGGATTGGATCACCTTACCTTAATGACCCTATGCGAAATTCCCAAGGGTCACCCATCATTGAGTTACCCTAGATCAAACATGTTTAACCCGAGAGTTCTTTATCCACATTCTACTCAAAAGGTATCTAACTAGTGTTGTTTCATTCCTTACTATATATATATATATATACACTATCTTCTCTAGAGTCCATTCTTAGACCTGCCCTTGGGCTCTTGGCATATTACATTAACAGATAAAGCCTATTATCATATTAAGGTTCTCAACCTCAACCCATCAAAACAATAAACTTTCAAAACAACAAAGCTCAACTCATCAAATATGAGAGTACAAAACAATAAACTTTTAAAATAACAAAGCTTAACTCATCAAATATCAGAGTATAGATAGAACAAATAGATAAACCTCTTAATATATAATATACAAAGCACATTAAAAAATAAGAAATAAAAACAATCTTAACACAAATAGATAAAATATATCTTAACATTTCCTCAAGAAATATGAGAATATTAAAGTTTTTCCATAAAATAATAATCATTAAAACATAGAAAACTTAACAATAAGCATTATAGGCCATTTCTATCATAAAGATGCATGTAGTGTTCCATTAGAAAACAGGAATCACTTTGACCCAAGTGTAGAAAGTGGTTGACATGGTGAAGGCAAAGAAATAGATTGGGAAATTTGGAAAAATAGGACTCTCGGTACTAAACTTTGAAAAAATAGGACACTTTGAAAATCTTTGCAAAACTAGGACTTTTGAAAATTGATTGGACAAAAATGCCCCCGCTTTAAATCAACGATAGGATCTTGTCTTCTTTTCTTCTTCTTTCACGAATATTCTCACTTGCCAAAGTGTTGATGCTTCTTCATCAATCGTCTTCTTTAAACCCATTGTTGTTCTTCCCTAAGTGTTGTTGCTTTCGCACATCAATCATCTTCTCTCCATCTAGGTATTTATTTATTTTCCTATCTTTAAGGAAATTTGGTCAACAAATCTGAGTAGTTTGGGTGAGTTCAAGATAGTTGATCCTTTTTTCTATTATTTTTTGAATAAAATAGTAATGGGTTTGTAAATGAAGTCGACTCTGGTTCTTCATTCAAAAGCTCGATTGAGTGAAAAGTATGCATTTCGCTAGTTTGGACATATATTGGTTGATATATCGATAATTTACATCATGATATATTTCAACCGATATAACTTCAAACACAGAAGTATCGTGAAAAATGATTATATCAGTTTCTATATCATTCATGTAAGGATATATTCGAAAGGATGTATGTGTACCGACATCCTTTCTTAACTGATATATCAGAAGCTTGTTATCGATTGAGGTCTTATGTAAACCGATATATATTAATCGATATGCCCTTACACAATCGACATTAAAAAATTGATATATTTTATACTTACAGAATCGATATATTTTTATTTAATTTAGAAATCGTTTCAATTTATATTATAGGAATGGCAGCTTCGAGACCTATCTTTGTACTTGTGATGTATAGAGGTCAGTGGCAATATCATGTTGATACGAAAGAATATAAATGCGAGACTGATAATGTGGGTCGATAATACGTGTGGAGCCAGATTGCATATTCAATCAACTGGTAAGTTCCTATATAGCAAGTTCAATGTTTGTTCGGCTGAGAAGTTAATTGTGTTGAAGTACAAGTTTAAGTAGTTGGATCTATCCGCACTTCCATTGGAGATTCATGATGATACATATGTTGAGTGCTTTCTAGTCAAATGCTCTCGGATAGAGTCCAGAAGTGCTTTGTGTGTTGATTTTGTGGACAAATTATAACCTTAAACAAAACCTAATTCTGGTGTTAGAAATAATGAAGAGGTTGCAGAGAATAAAGTTTGTAGGAATTCTCCGGTGACATGCTTGGGCAGTGATAGTTCAATACTGTCGAAATATGAGATTAATTGCGATGATGTTGTGGATGGAAATGGTTATGAAGATGTTAATTGGGATGTTGGAAATGGTGTTGAAGATGTTAATTGGGATGATGCTGGACATGGGGTTAAAAATGTTAATTAGGATGATGTTGGACATGGGGTTAAAGATGTATTCAATGCTGATGATGCTGAAAATTTGGACAATATCAATGTAGAGGTTGGTGATCATGCTGAGCAGCCTAGTTTGCTCTCATCTTCAAGAATATCAAGGGGTAGTTCGGGAACATCGTCGACATGTCAGAAGTTGAGTTGAACCAAATTTTTGCGTCAAAATCATAATTGCATGAACGGATGAGTTTGTTGGCTTTGAAGTCAAATCAACTAAGAAGGTAGTGTAAATGGAATGTAAGAACTATGATTGTAAATAGCGGTTGAGGGCAGCCACGCTTGACACTTCTTTTGGTTAGACAGTTAGGAAATATGTAAATATTCATTCATGATCATCTTCAATAATGCACCGCGATCATTATCAGGCAAAGAGCAGAATAATTGGTTCTTATATAAAAACTAATTTCGAGGATGTTAAGTTTATTTATAAGCCTAAGAACATTATCGACGTTTTTTGTAAGGACTTTAGGGTTAACATAAGTTATGATAAGGCATGGCGATCGAGGGGAAAAGCTTTGAACATGACCAGGGGGTGCAGAGGAATCATTCCAGTTGCTTCCATCTCGTCTATACATGTTGAAGTTGAATAACCCTAGGACTATTGCAAAATTTGAGAGTGACAGTGGTAATAGATTCAAGTGCCTTTTTATGGCCATTGGTGTATGCCTTACAAGATTTCGTAGCAAGATGCAGCCTGTTATTGCAGTCCACACTTGTTTCCTTAAGGAAAATTATCTTGGTAGTTTGTTTGTTGCCACATGCAAAGATGGTAACAATAATGTTTATCATATAGTGTGGGGAGTCAAAGATTCTGAGAATGATGCCTCATGGGCATGGTTCTGCAATAATTTACGCTCTAAAATTGGTGATGAGATACCTAATTTGAGATTTGTGTCTAACTAGCACAAGAGCATCCTTAAGGCAGTCATAATAGTGTTCCCTAACTCATTGCATGTTTCATGTATATATCATATGGGCTAGAACATTAAGGCTAAATTCAAACAGAAAAATGTGCATGCTCTTTTCTACAAGGCTGCGAAGGCTTATCGACAATCAGAATTTCATGAATACTTTAATGAGCTCGAGCAATATGCTTCGGCTGTCGGTGACTATCTTAGAGAGGCTGACTTTAGTCGTTGGGCATGTGCATATTCGGATGGTAATAGGTTTAATATAATGACAACAAACAATGCAGAATGCCTCAATGCAACTCTGATGGATGCGCACAAATTGCCGATTCAATGTTTTATGGAGAATATTAGGAATATGCTACAACACTAGTTTTATGAGAGACGAGGTGGTGCTAGTAAAATGGGTGGATATATAACAACATGGGTTGAGGGAGAAATAGGCAAATGACTGGCATTATCCCAATATTAGCGTCCAAAACTGATTGATATGTATAGATTCAATGTTCAGGATGGTCACTTTGGTGGCATTGTTGACTTGAACATGAAAACTTGCACATGTCGAGTGTTTGATTTTAACAAATTGCCATGTGGTCATGCCCTGGCTGTAACATCCCGCTCGAGCGATAGGAAGAACCGGAACAACTTACCCTGATGGGCCTACACGAACTTCCCAGGGGGGTCACCCATCCCTGGATTACCCCAGGTTAAGCACGCTTGCTTAACTTGGGAGTTCTTTGCCAACATTCAGCCCAAAAGGTATCCAGCTGGTGTTGTTTCCTTTCTTACACTATCCTCGATATATTTTAACTTTTCTGGGCTCTTGGGGTATTACATTCTCCCCCCCTTAAGCACATGACGTCCTCGTCATGCGACCTTACAACCGGTTCCAGATCTCCCCCCGTGCATGGCCGATGTGGGATTCGCCTAAGGTGCCTACACGCACCCCCCATAGGGGCCTCACACCCCCCCCGGGACTAAGCCTCCTCGCTGAGGTTTGCCCCACCACCGCGCTCAGAGGCTCAAGGGTCAGCTCTGATACCATTTGTAACATCCCGCTCGAGCGATAGGAAGAACCGGAACAACTTACCCTGATGGGCCTACACGAACTTCCCAGGGGGGTCACCCATCCCTGGATTACCCCAGGTTAAGCACGCTTAACTTGGGAGTTCTTTGCCAACATTCAGCCTAAAAGGTATCCAGCTGGTGTTGTTTCCTTTCTTACACTATCCTCGATATATTTTAACTTTTCTAGGCTCTTGGGGTATTACACTGGCTGCTGCACATTCACGCAATATTGACCTATACACTTTGTGCTCCTTATACTACTAAACAAAAGCTTTGTTGTGTGCTTATGCCGATCCGATAATGCATGTGGGCAGCCAAGCCGACTAGACCATGCTGGAGGAAATTGCATCTATTAAATTGATACCGCCGGCAAGTAGACGCAAATGTGGAAGACGTAAGATTTGTTGAATTCCTTTAGCCAGTGAAGAGAAGATGAGCGTAAAATGCAGCCGTTGTGGTTAAATTGGTCACAATCGCCAAACTTGCTCAAATCCAATAACTTTGGATGAAGAAAGAAGGCATGAAACTTGCAAAAGTGGTTAGTTGCATTATTGACAATTGGCAACCACCATGAAGTTCACATATTCGGATGACACAAATTCTTGTATTGAACCCATTTTTTGTATATTTACATTGTTGTAATAAACATTTAAATTTACATTTTGTATTAAACATTTAGAAGTCCAATCTTTTAATAAGCATCTATATTGTTGTAACAACAATGTAACATGTATCATTATAGTATTGAATAGAATTTTTTCTTGGGGAATCAATATTGGTGCATACATATCGGTTATATAAACGATGTATGTTAACTGATGAAAACTGAGCAAGAGGACATCGGTCCAACTTATTGGTTTATAACAGATTCAACATAATTGATGAGTGCATAATTCCATATATTTATTTCCCTTACATATGGTCTCTTGGGTGAGCTTTATGCTTATTGTTTTGATTTATACTTATTTTTATGGTTGAGGCAATTTTGGATAGGTTAGAATAAATTGAGCCTTTACTTACAAAATTTCAGCTTTTTAATATTTTGACCTTTCGGAATTCTTGCAGATTTTTGAATATGTTAGACTTCACGAACATGAATGAGGTCTTCAGAGATTTTGTATAGGACTTCTTGAGCTTTCTAGAATGGTATTATTTGTCTAAATCCGAGTTCGTTTGGGCCTCAAACATTGCTTCAAGTTAGGGCCGAAAAGCTAGGCCAAATCCTAATTGGATTAGAATTCTGCACAAACATGGAATCTTTAAAAGGACATAACTTGATCTTCTGAGGTCCAAATCAAGTGATTCAAAAGCCTAAATTAATATAAACATTCTGAACTACAATTCTTAAGAAGGGGACGAAGCCCTAAAAGCTCGTTATCCTACCCAAAACGGGATTTTAATTTACGAGAGTCTAGGAGCCCTAATTCCTGGGGTGATTTGGATTCTTTGTTGGGGGATATTTAAAGTTTTGATCCAAGCTCGAGAGGGGGGATGTCCAGGAAGAAAAAGAGGCATAGAAGCACATCCAAGAGGAGAAAGAAGCATCCTTGTCATTATTTTCTCTTCTTTTTGTGTTCTTTCTCTCATTATATGTGGCTAAACTTTGGTTTTTCGGTAGAAGAATATTTTGATGCCATGGTGAAGAACACTGTGAGATCTTTTTGAGTTTATTTGCAATATGATTTTATCTTGAATATTCATGTATCTTCTGATTTTAATGTTTATGATTGTGTGTTTTGATTGCATAGACGGCCGCTATTCAATTCTATCGAATCCTTACCGATGGCCATGTGTATAGGGCTCTCTCGACCGAAAAGATCCTTGGAGGTGAGTGTGAGCAGGGGCTTAGATGGGGGTGTTTTGTTAGATTTGTTTAGCTGATGCTATGGTATGTATGTAAGAGCCCCTGTGATGTGTAATTTTAATCAATTTGCTTCTGCTGATGTAAATAAAAACTGAGGTTTAAAATCTGGGTCGTTACATTGGCAACCACTAAAAACACATTATTTGTGACGGCCAGCATCGATGGCCACTAAAAGTATATTATCTGTGATGGCTAGATGCGACAACCACTAAAAGATGACTATTTGTGACGGCCAAAACTGGCGGCCACTAAAGGTGAATTATTTGTGACCATCATGGCAGCCACTAAAAGCTTTTATCATAACTTTAATTTCAATATACTTATTTGTGACGGCTAGCTCTGGCAGTCACTAAAAATGAATTATTAATATACAATGTCTTAATATAAAATGTCACATAAAGTATAAAATATAATTAATAATTAATAAAAAATATTTTCATTCTTAATAAGATTCTTCTTTCAATATTCTTAAAAAGAATATTTTTTATTTCAATAAAATTTTATACTTTTATAATTAATAATTAATAATATACTTATTCTTAAAAAATATACTTTTATATTCTTTTAAAATATAAAATATAATTAATAATTAAAAAAAGTATGTTTTTATTTTAATTTATTTTTATTTCACTCTTCTTTTAATGTTTCTTAAAAATTATAAAATTTACAAAAAAAAAGAGATTATTTTTCTTTTCCTTCAAAATATAAACAAAAGTTTAAAAAATATCTAAAATTTACAAAAAGAGAAAAAGATATTTTATTTATTTATTTTTGTAACGGACTGCTTCCCGGAGTCTTCCTGTGCACAAAAAGGATCCGTGAGAGGGTCATTACTTAAATGATATCGAACAATAACACAAACTAAAATCCACACACAACCCATTTCTTTAGAAATCATAACTTTTTACATCTCATAACATTTCATAATCATTCTTACATAAGTATTCACCCCGTGAGCCTACCAGGCTTACATAATACACATACATCTCAATACCATAAAAGTTTTACCCTAACCTGTAATACCCGAGATTTTTATTTCTTTTCTTTCTCAGTTCAAATATGTAATATCCAAGAACTTTAAATTGTGATGTGTACCAAGGATCTTTGAGTTCAGATATACGAAGAAATGAGACATTTGCAAGGGGTTACGAAAGTCCTAAGACAAAAATTTAGTTTTTGAACTAGTGGCAAAATCGTAATTACTAAGTCCGAGTAAAAGTGTAATTTTTGAAAAAACTTGGGCACATGTGTAATATTGATAAACTAACCAAAAATATCAAGGATTATCCAATCAACACCTTCCAAGTGTTCTTGTGAGGTGGAAGCATCCTATTGGGTGTTTGAGGATAAGATCATCGATGACGTGGCACAAATCTATTGGTTCGGATTTCAAATAAGTCTTAAATTCTACTTTGGATCCCAAAACTTATTTAAATGTAGTTTAAGACACATGTCAAGATTTGATTTGGGCATTATGGTAAACTTTCATTGGCCTCACATGGGAGTAATGATTATAGGACACATGGCACCATTTGGAGGAAAACACATGAAAGTAATGATTATGGACACATGGCATCATTTGAATGGAAGCACATGGATAAGTCTTCTCCAAGCCTTTACTTAACCTCCAAGTTTGGGACACATGGCACCATTTGGGTGGTAACACATGAAAGTAATGATGGATCCCAAATAATTAAGGTGACACATGACATGCTATGATTTGATGGATAATTCTATAAATAGGATTGAAATCTAACTTCCCAAGCCATTTCAAAATTTGTGAGCCAAATCCATGCCACTTTGAGAGAAATTTTAGAGAGAAATAATATTTTGATTGTGAGGGGAAATTTCTGTAAAAAGAAGGAGAGGAAGTTGGTGAAAATCAAGGGAGAAAGCAAAGGAAAGGCAAAGGCTTAATAGAAAGTGGATAGCAGCAAAGAACTGCTGTAACAGTCAACAACTTGGAGAGTTAAGTCTGATTTCTTTCCATAATCGTATAGAGGACTGAAATAAGAGTCCGTAGGTTCAAACGGAAGTCGATTCGGAGTTAAAATGAGGGAGATATGACAAAAATACGAAAGGGTGTCGAATCTGCCTCCAATGCGTGCAAATACGCGCCACCTCTTCTTGGGTCGCGTGAGGGCTCGTGGAAATAATTTTTCCATGAGATTTCATATATCAACTCCTTATTTAATTACCTACAATCCCATGTAAGATTATGTGAGGTTTAGTTCACGAAAATACGTATTTTGTCTGTAGAGAAACAAACTTGGTAAGGTGTGAAGCCTTAAGCATTCGAATCTCATCCCACCAGGTTGAGGTAAGTATATTATGAACTATTTATGATGTTTAAGCATGCCCATAAATTATGTTATGTGGTCCATCGTGTTATGTTATCTTCATGCAAATTTTGGGACCAGAGCTCAGTAGCGCTACGCACGAGGGTTCTTACCCCTGCAAGTTGGTGGAACCTCTCGTGTCTCCATATGATATGTTATGTTATGTCATGACTTGGTTAATTACATATGATGGTTCTCTTGTACTTACTGAGATGCGCATGAATCTCATCCCATATTTTTCCCCCCAGGTGATAGCGAATAAGGCGATTGGAGAACGGACGTGGAACGTGGTGGCTTCTTTAAAAGGGATTTATGTGAATCTAAAACTAGTTTTTCTTTCCTTATCGAAAGAAGTTTTTCAAAGTTAAAAACTAGATGTTATGAGAAAGCTTGTTTAAAAGACTATTTTTTTTTGTGGTTTATGTTACGATTTCTATCTGGTCAAATTTGGATATCCTTATCGTTCCTTTATGAATGAAAAACCCTGCTTCCTTTGACATTAAATTCCAACTTTGTACTCAATTGAAGCCATGAGACTATAAGGGTGTTTATTTTTGGAATTTTCATCTAAGATTCTCAAACAAGGTTATATATGTACCTATACCTCTTATTCTTCAAAAAGTATAAGAGTTATTTTCATCACATAAATATGTACATATATATATATATATAAAGAAATATGATCGCCTGCCCTATGTTTTTATGTTCATGCAAGTTAGGGGTGTCACATGACCGATCACAACAACACCTAGGATCTAGTTTTGGGAGAGCTATGCACTTGCTACTATGACTGAGAGATCTGGACCCAACCCCGCTAAGCATACCTGGTATCTCAGATGGTTCCCCTACCTGGAATGATGGAAAGCAAACGTGAGTCATAAGACTCAGCAAGCTCACGAAAGAAAGGCTGTCGGCTAAGGATAAAACTCTTCTCCAATTCCCCATGCAATTCATGCCAGTGCAACGACACACCATGCCATGCTCATTACATGCTTTAATTCCAAATGCATAACCACAAAGTCACTGCACATACATGGTCCTTAGGGCCCACGTACAACACACACTAGAGCCTAAGTCCAACATACAAACCTGTTAGTAATCCCATATAGGATACTTTGTCATTATTCCACTGTGGGTCGTATCTCACTTCCCATAATCGCTCACATTGTGGGTCGTATCCCACTTCCCCATAATCACTCGCACTGTGGGTCATATCCCACTTTCCCATAATCACTCATACTGTGGGTCATATCCCACTTAATCACTCACATTGTGGGTTGTATCCCACTTACCCATAATCACTCATACTGTGGGTCGTATCCCACTTACCATATGGGCCATTGCCACGGCCTAAGTTCCATGGTGGGAGCTACCCATCCCCATCACTTATAGCCACACATCCTTACCATGCAATGCAACAAATAGGAAATGCATTGGCTTTTGTAGCATAAACGTGATGACAAGGCCGTCATAAACCAAGCATCAAACCATACTACACCCATATAGGAATTCACACATACGATATGGTCTAAATGCACCGGCTCACCTAGAGTACCCAAGTTGGCACTTAGACCGACCGGGTCATGCAAATGCTCACACATCCCTTCACACATAATGCATGTCTCACCAGTGAATGCAACCCAACCCCATGCAACACACACATCATGATATGCACAAAGTCAAGGCGGGAATCTAGTAGTACTAGCTCTTCTGGCCTATTTAGCGCTTATTGTAACAACCAATGACTGGTGCCCATACATCTAGCCATCAACTGCCACGACCTAGGGTCGACAGTCAGTGGCTTTGTACCCCATACCCTTAAGACACACTCTTAGATGACATTAACTTATCCAAACTACACTTTTCATTTCATAAGCATTCACCATAACTCTTCACGCTACTGACAATACAGACACCGTTGTATCATTCGCGTTCTCATTTCTTCTCATACACAGGAACTCGTCTCCACATTCATAATAAATTATTAATATAACCCCATAATCTTGACCATGGCCACTTTCTAAGAACCTAGCCCCAATGGGTTCGGCATCATTCCCAAGGAAAGCGGAGCGATGCAAAGCTTCGTGTCGGTCGGAATGAAAGACACTAAGATATCATTGCTTAACTCATTCCATTAATAATAACCTCATTAATAAAATATAAATCATAGGGTGGTTACCACGCATATTATTGTTATTAATACGTGGAACTGAGTCATAGTGAGGGAGGGAATAGAATACAAAAAATCATGAAAACTTTCACAAGAAATTAAGAACGTAAGAAGAGGGGTAGGAGCTTGCCTGATAGTAGCTGGTTTCGACATTTTCTGTTTGCACACCCAATAAATAATACACATTACTGATAACATAATTTTTACCCAAAATTTCTAAAATCAAGTAAAAAATTAAGTTCTAATCGAGTAGTATTTTTAGTAAGTTTTTCTCACTTACCCGATCACTTGAAATCTTGATAAAACCCAATTTTTCCTTCAAATTTCTGCATTTCCCCTCCCCCCCCTTTTAAACTGCTGGCGCACCCACTTCCTCCCTCCAATATTTCCTCCTGTTTCCTCCCCCGAAAATGGCCAAAATCGGCCATTTAAATAGGCTAAGCGAGCCTTGGCCACCAAGCAAAAATGAAGGGACCAGCGCGCGCCACATAGTGCGGGGCTAGTCGCACTGGGCGTGTTAAAGGTGCCCCTAAACCGCGCCATTTTGGCACCCGCCTGCTGGGAAAAATTCCTACCTTTTCTCCTCTACCCTAGCCACGCTTCAATCCTCTGACCTGTCGCACGCCCCTCCTCGCATGCGAACGCCCACGCTGCCTCTCGCCCTCGTTATATATATGCGCGTAATTAAATTTAAAGTGATTCACGCCCTTCTTTCCAGAATTACACCAATGCCCTAGCTTTTTCAAAGACCACCACTTACACCTCCCCACATTATAAAAACTGTCTATTTCACTTATACCACAACCTTTCAGAAATCAACCAAATTTAATTTAATTTTCACATTTATTATTATTATCCTTGCTATTAGTATTAGTTCCATTATTATTATTATTATTAAACGAAACGAATTGGTGCTTATATTACTTACACTTCGAAACTTAACGCGTAGGGATTAATGCTAAAATAGCTGGACCCATTATCGGGTCATTACAATTTTTCCTTCAAAATATAAATAAAAGTTAAAGAAAATAAAATTTAAAAAATGGTAAATCTGATCTCTCTCCGTATACATTTGCCCTTTCATCTCTCTCGCCTCCTTATTCATTTCTCTCCATCTTCCTCTCTCATCTTGCCTTCACTACCTCCACCCCATCGCCTACACCTCCTGACTGCCGCAACCCTCTCCTTCTCTTTTTTCGTATTTGGCTCTGGCTCCGGCTCCGGCTCCGTTGTAACCTCCTTGTTGCCTTAACGTTGTTGCTATCACCGCCGCCTCTACTACCTCAACGCCACTGCTGTCACCTCTACTGCCTTAATGCCACCACTATCTCCATCTCCATCACGGCCTCTAGCTCTCGCAGGTCTCTCTCTACTTTTGTTGCAATAGAGAACATATTTTGTTTTTGATGCTTACTTTTACTTCTTATCCATGGATTAATCTTTGGTTTTTTGCTTCATCGTATCAATACTTCACTGTAAAAGGCATTTTGAGTTCGTGTGAAAGGGGTTTCTGCTTCGCCCTTCCCCACACACCTGTTCGATTAATCTAACCCTAAATCCCTTTCACACCCCAATCAATTAATTAGTCTCTCCTTATATATAAGTAGCGTCCTTTTTGTTGCTTCTCAAATGGTTGCTCCAAGGTCTCCAATGGCTGTCTCCTTTGAATTTCTGGACAAAATGCACAACAATTCTTCCATTTCTGTATTTAGGCATTATGCTCTTTGCTTTTATGTATATATGCTCAAACATGCCCATATGACTAACTCATAATCCTCTTTCTATCAACTCATATTTAAATTTTGGCATCCTTTTATATCAATATTTCTCTATTAAGGATAAAGCATAGAGTATTTAATGTGGTTTGACCTCAATGCCTATATCCACTAAACAAAATCAAACAGAAAATAGAAAAACTTAAATACCTTTCCCATCCTCACTGACTTCAAATAATTGGTCATTCACACCTTAGAAACTCTGGTTATTGTATTGTGGGACACACTTGGGATACACAAATCACATTAACCTAGTTACATCATCTCTACTAAACTAAGCCCCAAGGATATGTAGGTCCTTCAACCTTCTATTAGTTGCTGGAGGTGAGTGATCAAGGAAATACTAGACTAATCCACATGGTAATAAAGAAAGCTACTGTGGAATTGATTGGCCTTCCCATATCAAGCTTTAATTCCATTTTGTGGGGATTTAGAAGGTCTCATGTTTTATCATAAAAGATGGATGGAAGTTAGATGCGATGTTGCTTTTTGTTGGCAGTTTATGTCAGTACTGTTTTCTTGTTCCACTTTGATTCACATTTTCAAGTTACAAAGGCACAACACATCATACAAGTCATGTTTAGTTATGATTCTCATGTTTGTTGGGGGGGGGGGGGGGGGATTGGCGTTTTGTTGATATCTATAGTTTCCCTTTAAACATAATCATTAGAAAATTTTCAGAATTGTGTCCACGACAAAATTCAAAGAGATAGTTCTGTAAGAAGAAAGAACTACTAGATGGGTGCTCATGAATCAGGTTGAAATGTTACTTTCTTACCTAGATCAACACAATGAACATTGAAAATCATTAATAAACACTATCATATTGCAATTTACAGAAATCTATTTATATAAATAATTTTTAACTCAATAGAGAATTACCTAAGGTATATATTTTCATGTGAAAATTTGTGCAAAAATAGTCAATTCATCCCGGGGGTGGATAAACATGTTTTGTAGTTGCAAGTTTAAAAAAAAATCATTTGAGGTATTTTAATTATTTAAACACCATCCCTCAATGTTGAATTTTTTATGCCTAAAAAGCCTTCAAAATTATTTTATTATTATTATTATTATTATTATTATTATTTTTTACCTACAAATCTGCCAAACACTTTTTGCTATGTTTAGGAAGTATATTGACTATTTTTATGTAACTATCCTCTAAAATCTAAACCTTAGATAGGTATTTATTAAGTTAGAAATTATTTGGGTAAATTTCTCTAAGGTTAGTAGTAAGTGTAACAGTAAATTTCTTAAGTACTGAATGTTGGCTACCTAATATAACCACCATTTATCTAAGATTGGGATTCACCATAAGAAGGAGAAACACCTTCAGCTTCAAGTGAATTACTCAATCACAATGATAGCCTAACCAAAAAGAAAAAGAAAACCATTGTTGGTCCAACATTGAAGTAGTCCTTTGACTTACAACAAAAAGTGTTGCTGTATAATTTCTTAATTTGTGGTTAGTGAAATATGGAGACTGTCCAATTCTAGGTATATGGCTAAGGTGAGTCATACATTGGTTCTTTATGGCTAAGGTGTTCGTAGCTCCTTGCCATAAGTTATGTATCCTTTCTTTTATCAAGTATCCATGCTGCAGAACTTTTGGTGGGAAAGTTTAATGTAATTAAAGAAATTTTTATGAATTTATATTCATACATGTGGGACTTGGGTTATATATGATGTTGCTTATTGGCCAGGTTTATATTATATTGAGTTATTGAGTATACTCTACAGAATCCCCTATCCCGTTTCATCTTTCCTCTCTTCCCCTCCCCTGTTTTCCTTCGTTTCTTCCACCCCAATTCCCCTGCATAATTTCAACATTGTGGGGACTCCATTTCGCTACAGCTTTAGCTACATGGATCTGAAATTCAAAGATTAATTTTTTACATTGGTAATGTAGAGGCTAATTTCAGTCTAACAGTTTTGTGCATATGTGGATGTACGTGTGTCTGCTTGTTTTTATTTGTTATATGAAAATTTGTCTTGGGAAAGATAGTCAAATAAATGTTGATGGACTTAATTTTGCTGAAACAGGATAACTTAATTTCAAGAAAAACTCTTATTATTATAAGCTTTGGGGCTACTAATATTGTCATCCTTCTTATTTCCCTTACAGTGTTGGTTTGTTTTCAAATTGTTGCGTTATTTGAGATTGTATTTGCATCATAAGAGGTATGTATCCCGTGAGTGATGGAGATTTTATCACTCCCTTCGGGTGGTGGGATGTAATGACTCGTCAGAGGGCCCAGTATTTATTTAAGAATTATTTAATTAATTGTTGAAGTATTTGATTAAGAGATTTTGCTAATTAATTATTTAATGTGGCAATTTAGAGATTTTGAAGAAAAAGAATAACATTTAATTCTATTTAATTTTGGAGTTAAAGGAATTTGCTAAGGTGGCAATTTAGATTTCTAATTGAGAGAATAGTAATTAAATAGCATTTAAATGGCATTTATTTTATGAAAATTAAATGCAAGGGCATGAAGGTAATTTTGGAATTTTATTATTATTTGAGAGTTTTTATAATAATTTTTGTATTATTATTAATTAAGTGAGATTATGTATTTAAAGGAGAATGAGAATCCATGTATGAGATGGATTTGGATTGAGAGTCTCCTAGTTAGATTTGGAGAAGAAATCCAAGTTGTAGAAGAAGTGTGATCTAGGGCTTTATGTCTATATATAGAACCCATTAGCTTAGCTTTTCTTCATGCCGTGTGAAGAACAAAGAGGCCAAGAGATAGCAGAAATTTGCTAGAGTCTTCATGATCGCTCTAGGGTTCGATCAGAGAGTTCTATCAGGCAAGTATTCTTCCTGTAATCCCTTCCATTACAGGTTCATATCAGTTTTTATTTCAGATTATTTTAATTCTTCGTTGTAGTTTTCAGATTTATATTAGTAAGCAGAGACGTATATATATATATATATGCGTATAACAGTGAAGTTATGAGCAAGTTCCATTAATCCTTATCCATTTTGGATTTCAAGTTCCATTAGTCCTTATCCATTTTAGATTGCAAGTTCCATTAATCCTTATCCATTTTGGATTGCAAGTTCTATTAATCCTCATCCATTTTGGATTTCAAGTTCCATTAATCCTTATCCATTTTGGATTGCAAGTTCTATTAATCCTTATCCATTTTGGATTGCAAGTTCTATTACTCCTTATCCATTTTGGATTGCAAGTTCTATTAATCCTTATCCATTTTGGGTTACAAGTTTTATTACTCCTTCTCTATTTTCGATTGTGAGTTTTATTCCTCATTTTATTTCTTTTAGAGGCAATTTCTCATATATGCCTGATCTTTATAGCGATTAAATCAAATATTATCTTTGAATCATCCTTAAAGTTGTTTCACATCGATTGGGATTCGTTTTTCCAAGATTTTATTCAGAATGGTGCAGAATCATTAAGTTTTGTTTCAGATTTCAGTCTTTGTTAGCGCTCATGTTCATCAAATTTAATTGTAGATATCCGAATGGGTCTTCCCATATCCGGATGAGTTCCAAGTTCCTTGCGTATGATATCCGTATGGTTTTTCGCACATCTGGATATCTCATATCCGGATGCCCTTTCTTCTATCCGGATAGGTTTAGCATATCCAGATGCCTCCTTTCATATCCGGATACCTCTCTCCAAAATTAAATTTTATATTCAAATAAGTCTCCTGATATATATATCCGAGTGCCTTGTGAGATATCCGGATGTCTTAGTTTCTATCCGAATATATCCCAACATATCTAAATAGTTTCTTATGCCAGCATATCCGGATGAGCCTTCTTTCTATTCGGATGTCTTTCCTCATATCCGGATATCCTCCCTAATATCCGGAAGGTTTTTCCAGAAATCCAAGTGAACTTCCAGTGATGTTTTAATTCAAGTTTTATTCAAATAAGATATTCAATACCTCCAAATATTGATGCCAGAATATAACAAGTTAATCATGCCCATACCATAATACATAATTCATAGAATCTTTGTATTCCAATATATTGAAGATGAGATTACATGTTTAGTGTTTATTATGGCATGTTCAACATTATTTTATGAGATTATGTGCATACATTTTGGCATGAGCATTGAGCATGACTTTATATGGAGCACTATATATCGTGTGCCAGCATTTATATGAGCATTGCATTATGCGCGCCAGGCGGCTTAGTCCACAGAGATCCTACCAGTATCAGTTTCAGTTACAACTCAGTTTATGAGTTGCTCGCCTAGTGATGACCAGGGGGCTAGGGGCATATTGCCCACAGTATGTGCTTATAGTTTTTATGTATGTAGGATTCAGATCAGACATGTATGTATTATCAGATTATGTGGGCCTATGAGCCAAAGTTGCATACCTGCATTTAGTTTACAGTTTATGTGCATTACATTTTTATGAATGCAAACAGACAGTGATTATACAGTACAAGTTCAGCAAGTTATTTATCAATATCAATATTCTTCGATTCAGCTTTAGTTATTCTTTCCAGCTTATTACTTGCTGAGCTTTGTAGCTCACCTTGTACTCTTCACCCCTTCAGGTTCTAGCGGGAGAGTACCAAATATGGGGCCTAGCAGCAGTGGTCTATAGTGTGTGTACGTGGAGCCACTCAAGATAAAATATGTCTGAGAGTCTGTTGAGTTTTATAGTGTTTTGTCAGTTTAGATCTATTTTATATTTCAGTTGAGGGATAGTCCCTTAGTCAGAGTTTATGCTTTTCAGTTTGTAATGACTCAGAGTTTTATTCCAGTTGACTGAGATGTTCAGTTATGGTATCAGATTTCAGTTTATTAGTTAGTTTATTTTATTTTCCTCGTAGCACCTCTTCTCGGGCAGTTTTAGGAGAGGGGGTGTTACATGGGAGATCATCTTAATTTATAGGTATGGAATAGTGAATATATATATGTACATTGACATTGTGTATGTACATACCCCGTGAGTGATGGGGATTTTATCACTCCCTCCGGGTTGTGAGAGTTCACCCTAATTTATGTGTTATCCATTATGTTTAGATTGTCTAATGGATGTTTAACAACTTTGTTAGTTTTTTGAATAGGAATATTAATTTTTTATTAATATTAATTTTTAATTAGTGTGATGGATAGGAGTTGGATGCAATTGGATGATAGACTTTGTGACCAATACTTGAATGGAGTTAATGATTTCCTTGAATTCGTGTTCAGAAACTCACGCATAGATGGAAAAATTCGGTGTCCTTGTGTGCAATGCAACAATACATATTTTTTTGGTTAAGATGATGTTAAGTTTCATCTAGTTAGGTATGGAATAGTTAAGAATTACGTTAATTGGTACTACCACAGGGAAGAGGTATTGGTTGAGGTAGAGATTAGTGATGAGGATGATGACAACAATAATGATGACAATATGCTTCTTATGTTGGAAGAAGCCTTTGGGATGCCACATGTTAATATTGATATGGGTTATGATTCATCTAATGAGAATGAGCTGAACTCGAGTGCAAATTTTTTTATGAATTATTGCATGATGTTAAACAACCTCTATTTCCTGAATGCACCCTTGTGTCAAAGATTTCGTTTCTTGTGAAACTATTGCATTTGAAATGTTTAAGTGGGTGGAGTAACATTTCATTCAACATGCTACTTGAGATAATAAGATCTACATTTCCAGTGAGTGAAACTGTCCCATCTTGCTATTATGAACCTAGGAAATTCATTCGAGCTTTAGGCCTCGATTATGAAAAGATAGATGCATGCCTAAATGATTGCATACTTTTTTGAGAAGAATATGCAAATTGTCATGAATGTGTGAAATGTGGTGCTCCTAGGTTTAAGTCAGTGGTAGGAAAAAAAGATGTAACTAGGAAAAAGGTACCTACAAAAACCCTAAGGTATTTTCCATTGACCCCGAGTCTTTAGAGGCTATATATGTCATCCAAAACAACTTTAGATATGCCATGGCATGAAGAGGAACGTGTCAAGGATGGGTTACTACGTCATCCAGCTAATTTTGAAGCTTGGAAAAAGTTAGATGAGCATTATCCTTCGTTTTCAATTGAACTTCATAATGTTAGACTTGGATTGGCAAGTGATGGATTTAATCCATTTGGCTCAATGAGCATTACTCATAGTACATGGCCTGTGGTTGTAGTTCCATATAATTTTTCCCCTTGGATGTCCATGAAGTAGCCTTATCTCATATTAACCTTACTTATTCTTGGTCCAAAAGCCTCTAGAAACCACATTGATGTTTACTTGCAACCTTTAATTGAAGAATTGAAGGAGTTATGGGAGGCCGGTGTTCAAATGTATGATGCCTCAAAGAAACAAAATTTTCAGTTACATGTAGCTATTTTATGGACTATTAATGACTTCCTACCTATGTAAATTTGTTTGGATATAGTACAAAGGGAAAGTGGGCTTGTCCTTGTTGCAACAAACACACCGAGTCTTATTGGCTAAGTCATAGGAAAAATTTTTGTTATATGGGTCATTGTCGATTTTTACCTAGGAACCATAAATGGCGTAATAATAAAGTTCATTTCAATGGGAAGGTGGAACGAAGGGACTAACTCCACAACTGTCCGGATATGATGTGGTTGAACAATTATGCACTGTTGAAAAAGGAAAATGGGATAATTCTAGTGATACTTGGCTAAAACATTGGAAGAAAAAAAGTTTCTTCTTTGAGTCGCCTTATTGGAAAGAACTTTTGTTGCGTCAAAATATAGATGTTATGCACATTGAAAAAAATGTACGTGACAATATCATTGGAACGATGATGCATATTCAAGGAAAATCGATACATGGTAAGAAAGCTCGCATGGACTTAAAAGAGATGGGCATTAGAGAGACACTCCACATGCTCGATGAAGATGGTAAAATACCACTTGCATGTTACATGTCTTCAAAAGAAAAATTGATGTTGTGTGAATTTTTGAAAGAAGTTAAAGTACCGGATGGTTATTCGTCTAATATCTCAAGGTGTGTTAATATCAAGGAGCGTAAAATCTCGTCCTTAAAGAGTCATGATTGCCACATTCTTGTGCAACAATTACTCCCTCTTGCTGTAAGCCTTCTCCCTAAGGATGTTTCTAGTGCATTGATTGAGTTGAGCAACTTTTTTGAGAGATTTGTTCCAAAGTAATGAGGGTTGAAAGGTTAAATGAACTTGACCTCCAAATTGTTGAAACTCTTTGCAAATTAGAACGAATCTTCCTTCCAACTTTTTTCAACATTATGGAACACTTACCTATTCACTTACCTAGTAAAGCTAAGATTGTCGGCCCTATCCAATATCGTCGGGTGTATCCAATTGAAAGGTTTGCACATGTTCTTATTCATACTAGTTTTTTTTTTGGAAAAAAAAAAAAGTTTATCCCTTATTAAGGAGTTTAAGAAAAGTTATCAATTTCTTTGATAGGTATTTACGCACATTGAAATCTTATGTGTGTAATAAGAGTCGTCCAGAGGGTTCAATTGCAGAGGGATATCTTGCAGAAGGATGCCTAAATTTTTGTTCTAGATACCTAAGCAGATGTGAAAAGAAATTCAATCGCGTTGAAAGAAATGCTAATGGGGATGGTGTGGAAACAATTGGTGGATTATCTGTGTTTACTCAAACAGGTTATGCTTTAGGAAAAGCGACTCAATGTGAGCTTGGAAAAGAGGAATGGTCCCAAGCTAGATTATATGTCCTTAAAAATTGTGATGAAATCAAATCATTCATAGAGTGAGTGATAATTTTGACATATTTTATACCAATTAATTTATTACAATTATTTTTTCATGGAATTTCTCTTACCGCTTTTGTTTATAATTTAAAATAAAGAACACAAACAATTGGTGGTCCAATCTCTAGCCCATGCCCATCCTAGAAATATAGAAAACATTCACAATAGAGAATTCCCAAGTTGGTTTGAGCATCAAGTAAGTATATTAAGATACAATATGTATCATTTAAATGTTTTGTGGTTACATGTTCAATCTCATCCGTTTGAACTATATTGTTATTTAACCCATTTCCCTTTAAATGGATAGGTGACACAAATGCATAATTCAGAAAATGGTAAAGTCACCAATCATTTGTTGTCACTTGCTCGAGGGCCAAATCATAGTGCATTGTCATACAAAGGCTACATTGTTAATGGTTTTCGGTTCCACACTTGAGATCGAGAGAAAAAACTAAACACTCAAAATAGTGGAGTTTTCGTGGGGGGGGGGGGAACTAATAGTTTTGCAACTGCAAGAGATGGTAACCCAACCCTTGGTAATGTGGATTACTATGGTGTGTTAATGAATATTATCGAATTGCAATATCTTAGTGGTTTACGAGTAGTACTATTCAAGTGTGATTGGAGAGATGTATATAATCAAGGAAGATGAGTCAGGACAGATAATTACGGGTTCACTTCCTTAAATTTTGATAGATCATTGCAGACTAATGAACCATTTATACTTGCTTGCCAAGCTGAATAGGTGTTTTTTGTAAGGGAAATGGGGGAACCTAATTGGTATGTTCAACAATCACAACCTCTAGACTTTTATGATATGGATGCCTATAAAGCCACTAGTGATGAACCATTTCAACAAAATGATTTGTCAAACATTGGTCAATGTTCAACCCAAGATGCGGATCTAAATGACTGTGAGTTTTCATGCCATAGAAGTGACATTCCACTAGAGGTTGCATTTGAAGAAGGGACATCAAGACAACGAAGGAAAATAATGTATCCTTCAGTCAAGGGAAAGAAAAGGACTAGAGGAAGAGGGAAACAAAAACCAGTTTCAAGTGATGATTATTGATTGTATATGTCTTGCTTGCTTAGTTTGGTATATTTCTTTTTTTTTTCTTTTTTTTTCTAAAGCTTAGTGTATTTCAGTGTTTCTTTTTTCTTTAGTCACTTTCTATATATAAGTCTATGTTATAGCCACTAGAAGGTATAGCTGAAACCAACGAACAAACTCTTGTCACACCACCTAATTTTGATCCATCTATAAGACAAAGTTGCACTGGTAAGAAATAATTAGCTATGTTTTAATAGTTTGGTTTTCTCATTTGTAAAATGATAAAATAATTGTTAGTTTTTATTTATCATATATTTAATGTATAGGATCATCATCATCTAATGCAAGAAAAAAAGGTCAAGGGAAAACAAAGAATAAAATACTAACATCTTTAGCTCCTGGTAAAAAATTGCCATTGGAATTCAATAATTATGGTCAAGCCATTGGATCAAATGCTAATGTGTTTGCAAGTCATACTGGTAAGATTGTTAAAGTATGTGAAGATGCACCAATTTCTTTTAAGCGTTGGGAAGATGTTCCACAAGACAATAATAATAAAATGTATTCTTATGTACTGGTAAGATTAATAATTATTCTATATCATACTTATATGATATTGTATCAAATCGTTCTTCATGACTTATAACGTTTCAAACAACTTTTTCTTTTAACTTGTGTAGGAGATATTTGAATTTGAAGAAAACGAAGTAAGAAAAAATTAGATCTTTAGAAAGATGGGAAGGGCTTTTGCAAGCCATAGATATATGTTGAAGACTAAACACTTAGCAATGCATTCTTGCAATCAAAAGAAAAAGAAAAGAGTTGTAATCCATAGCAAAGAATTGAGAAAGAAAAGAAAAATACAACCCAAGAGTATAGTCTTCAATCTTTCGTCTGTTTCTCTTCCATCCAAAAACTCCCTAAATCCCTCAAGAATAAGTCTTTATATAGTGCTTTTTAGGTTATTAAAGTCATGCACAGTGAAGACTCTCATTTTCCATTGATTTGGACGGAAACAGGCAGAAATCAGGCTTTGAATTGAAGTTCAGAACACTACCGTGGTCCTACCGCGGTATGCTTGTTACTGCAAACCCGTGAACTCCAGATAGCAATTCCTAAAGTGATCTTACAGCAGTATGCATTTCACTGTAGGAACGTGAGCTCTAGAAACTAATTCTTATAGCGGTCCTATGGCGGTATGCATTCCGCTGTAGGCCACTAGATTTCTTTCTTAGCCTCTTTCTTCATCACTTTTCACTTTTTTCTCTTGTTCCACTTTCACTTTCTCCATCTTATTTCAAGTTGATAGCTGACCATGCCTTTAAGTTTCTCTTCCACTCCTATCATGCACCAAAATTGTTTCTTTTTGTTCCATGTCTGCTTTGCATGTGATGTGTACCTATATTGACAATATTGAGCCCAAAATGAATAGCAGTCATGTTCATTGAATACTTAAATGCTAAGCTTGAACCACCAAATAAGAGTGCAAAATATGCTGATCAATGATGCATATGACAATGATGATGATCGAATTAAGTTTGTTCCAACAACAGTCGACCAAGGAAAATGGAGACAATTTGTCAGTTGGTTGAGCTCACATGAGTTTCAAGTATATTATACCCTTTACTTTTTTTATGCACAAGTCATTTTAATTATTTAAAACTTGATTATTGTATTTGGTCTTATATATAGGATGCTTGTGCTCGTAATAAGTCTAATCGGTCAAAGCAAACAATGACTAAAACTACAGGCACTAAAAGTTTTGCTCGAGTTAGAGCTGAACAAGTATAATTTAAGTCATTTATACATCTTTCTCATTAACAATTTTTTTTTAGCTGGTTAACTTTGTCTATTTAATACAGGCTGAAATATTAGGACACGAACTGTCTACATGGGAAATGTTGAAGGTGACACACAAGAAAAAGGACGGGTCAATGGTTGATTCCACGTCACAAGAAATAGTGGTAAATTTTATTTTAAGCAGTTTATGTTGTTATTGTGATATATATTTTAGTATTATGTTACAGCATATCTATTTTATTTATTATCAAATTTTAGGACAAAATTCAATCTTTAGTAACCCAAAGAGCTGGTGAAGAACCTTCTCAAGCTATTGATGAAAATGAAATTTTCTCTGAAGTAATGGGAAAAGAAAGACATGGATGTGTTCATGGGTATGGATTCAGACCAACTCCTTCTTCCGTCCTTGGAAAGATTCCATCTTGTCATGAGCTCATTACAGAATTAGAACAAATGCGACAACATAATAATGGTTTGAAAAATGAAATACAACTATTGAAAGAGAAAAATGAAGCATTGTTGACAGAATTAGACCAAGTCAAAGAAAAGCAATCAATTTTTGAAGCTTTTATGGAAGATGTTAGGGCACGAATGATTGGAAATAACAATTGACTAGGCCTATTTGCTTGACTAGATATATATTTAAATGTAAATGTGCTAGATGTCTTTTTTTGATGACAATGTAAATGTAAAGTGCTAGTCAATTGTTAATTGACTAGAGTTGTTTGCTTAATTGTCATTAAGTTTTAAATAAAAGTGTTTTGAAGTTTCTTTATCATTAGAATGTTGTTTATTTTGGATGCAACGTATTAAATTAACAGGGTTTAAAATATAGATTACAAATAGTGGGTTGTGGGGAAATTTTATTAAAATCACTTTTTGTGGCGGCCAACAAAAAGTGGTCACTAAAAATATGTCTTCTTTTGTGGCAACCATGACTCTCACTAAAAGTATCTGTCAAAAACTTTTTGTGACGGCCAAAACTATCACTAAAATCTTATCATTTGTGACAACCAGCACAAGCATCACAAAAAATGCATTATTTGTGAGAATGGTGGCCCTCACAAAAGAAAATTAACAGTGACAATCGAAAATCCCTCAACTGAAATAAAAAAAATAAACCTAAACTTATAAGACACCAACTAATCCTAGACATATTTTATCTTGAGCGGCTTCACGTACACACACTATTTAACATTGCTGCTAGGCCCCACATCTGGTACTCCCCCAATAGGACCTGGAATGGTGAAGAGTACAAGTTGAGCTACAAAGCTCAGCAAGTGATAAGCTGGAAAGAATAACTGAAGCTAAATCGAGAAACTACTATTTGTACTGAGTATAACTATTATTTGTTTGCATTCACAAAATGTAATGCACATAAACTATAAACTAAATGCAGGTATGCATCTTTAACTTATAGGCCCACATAATCTGATAACACATACCTGTCTGATCTGAGTCCTGCATATATAAAAACTGTAAGCATATATTGTGGGAAATATGCCCGTAGCCCCCTGGTCGACTTCAGGCGAGCAAAATATAAATTGAAGCAGGTGGGATCCTGGCGGACTAGTCGCCTGGTGCGCATAATGCAATGCTCACATACATGCTAGCACACGATATGTAGTGCTCCATAGAAAGTCATGCTCATTGCTCATACCAGAATGTATGCACATATTATCACACATGTCATATAATAATGCTAAACGTGTCTTATGATCATCATCAATTATATTGGAATACAATGATTTACTCGTATTTTTCCTTGAAATACAAAAGTTATTGTTATTTATTTATTATGCAGTTTGCAACATGAAGACTTCCCAGGGGGGTCGCCCATCATAGAACTACTCCCACCCGAGCACGCTTAACTTTGGAGTTTTGAAAATATTGGAACCAAATATGAGAAGGATGGAAATTTGGTATGAGTGTTATACACCATAGGCCCATTTGGATCCCATCCGGATACAAGACACATGAACTTTGGATAGGTTGTGAGAGCCATCCGAATGAGCAAGGTCTCATCCAGATACAAGACATATGAACTTTGGACACATCCGGATACAACACAAAATATTCGGATATCACTCACAAAAAGCCTTAGACTCATCCGGAAACAACACGAAGCATCTGGATATCACTCACAGACAACTAGACACATTCGAATAGGACTCAAGGCATCCAGATACTACTCACAATCATTGCTGGATACATCCTAATATGAAAACAAAGCATCCAGATATCACTAGGCCATCCGGATATGAACAAGAGCTATCCGGATACCACTCACATGAATATTTTTGACTCATCCAGATTGACTCTCACCCATCTGGATACTACTCACATGCTATGAAAAATCCATCCGAATATGAAGGAACTCATCCAGATGTCTACAACCTGATAACCCAGAAACGAACGAACACAGAGACTCCGTTCTTGAACAAATCTTAATAAAACTACACCATTCTGAATTAAAACTTGGGAAAACAAGTCCCAACTGATATGAAACAACTCAGGGGATGATTCAATGATGATATTTAATTGAATCGCTGTAAAGAAATCATGCATGAACTAATATAAACTCACTGTATATGCATATATATAATGTATCTGAAATTGGAACTGATACAACTTGATAACTAGAGTAGTCAATTTGGAATAACTGAGATCGAATGCTAATATACTCCCGTAAGAAAGGATTACAAGGAGAAGAAACTTGCTTTACGATCGATTGGATCAAACGCTACTAATGAAAATTGAAGATTGCTGCAATGGATAAACTCTCTGTTCTTGGCTTACTGCTCCTTCACGGCGTGAGGAGAAACTATGGCTAATGGTTATATATATATATATATCTTAAAGCCCTAGATCACACTCCCTCTACAACTTGGACTCCTTCTCCTAATTCAATTTGGAGATTTTCAATCCAAATTATCCTCTCGTATGGATCATCTAATCCCTTAATCATATTAACTCTCATTAATTATTTAAGTTCTAATAGGAATTCCTTAAAAGAGCAACATGTCCCTGCTTTTTAATTCCCACAATTTAAAATAATTAAATGCTATTTCTCAATTAAAAATTCTCTAAATTGCCACATTAAACAATTAGTTGGAAAAAATCTTAAATTGAAAATTAATTAAATAATTAATTAACGTTAAATAAATTTTAAGCCCTCTGATGGGTCGTTACACAAGGGGCCTCCATTTGTAAGATTGTCTCGGTCTTTTTGCAACTATCTTCTCTCGGGAGGCCTTCTTTTCGAGAGAGCCCTTTCAGCGTTCAAACTTTCGGAGATCGGTATCTCACTCAGCTTCAGACGACGATTTTTCTCCTCCAAAGAAGTTTCTATTGCTGTATTTTGGCAATAACAAATTTAGATATATATTTATTGTTTCTGAACTTACAACAAATGTGCTTGGGACCAATGATAATTTCTCATTGGTTGTTCGTGATTCTTTCATTCTTTTATTAAGCATGTACACGTAGCTGTCCATGTGCTGTAAGGATTTAAATAAATCTCAATAAGCAATATTAAATTTAAATTGAAAAGAAAAATACATCGGATAAAAATATCGGCTCGTAACCGACATACGAAATGGATATAGGAAAATCAATCATATATCGATTCCCTATATCGGGTAAGGCTCGATATATAAAATCGATACGAGAAAATGAACAATATGTCGGTTACCTATATCGGTCCTTAACTAATACAATATGATACAACTGAATTATATTGCAACCATATATCGGTTCTTAACCAATATATGCAACCAATATTTCTCCTACCCAAACATCTATACAACAAAAGGCAATATAAATAAATTAGTAATCGGTTCTTAACCCATAAACATAAACTAATACACAACAGGACTTATTCAATTAGAGAATTACTTACATCAGATAGGATCCAACTGTCTGGTGTGGATAGGAGATTAAAAAACTCGTTGTCCATATCACAGCAGGTAGCTTCAATAATACTCGCATTTTTTAGAAAATTTTGGTAATCCTATGGCCAATGACCGTTTGGAGAACCTTGAGGATTCAATTTTGGAAGGGTGGAGGTGAATGTGAATGTTTTTACTCATTTGTCCTTTTCCTTATTTTCACCAAGGGGCTTCATTATTGATTCCATGACTTCTTTTCTTTTCTGCCCCCTTGCGTATGTCTCCTTTTGAATGTCTCCTATTATTTCTTTTATTTCTTCTATTGACATTTATAGGCCCTTGTCTCCTTCTCTACCTTCTCCTCCATCCTCTCCCTCTCGACCTCCTTCGTCTTCTCCATCCCCTCCCTCTCAACCTCTTTCATCTCCTCCATCCTCTCCCCCTCGATCTCATTCGTCTCCTCTGTCCTCCCTACCTCATCTTCCTTCGTCTTTTCCATCATTTCTCCCTCTCCCTCCTTCGTTTCCTTCATCCTCTCTCCCTCCCACCCACTTTTTGTAATACCCCATATTGCATAGTAAGATTTCCAAATAATTCTTAAGTAAGTTCAAAGAATCAGAAATTGGTTTGAGAATTTAATAGCCGAATCAACTGTAGGGAATGCCCTGGAACTGAGATATCTAAGGAAAATGATATATAATTGACAAGCATCTCGAGACAAGATTTATGATAAGGAAAGCAATAAGAACGGGGACAATTTTTGATACAACTAAAATACAGCTTGGGAAACCAAATGATCGTAAGGCACTTTCGAAGAATCAATGGAACCCTGAGGGGGCTCTGGTTTTATGTAGGGATCAAACCTGAAGTGGTTTCAGGATAAAACAAAGGTCTTGTGAAGACAGTGAGGCAAAAACGCACTTATCAAGTAACTTTGAGTAATTGATTTTGAGATTTTAAGTATATTAATGCAAATTAATTCAATGTTTGAGGAAATAATTGCAATTAAAGAAATACCCAAATGAAATGAAGAATAAATTTGAGATTTGAATCAGTAATTTTCCTTATTATTATATTATATATAATATAATATATAGATATGTGTGTGTGTGTGTGTGTGCACGCGCGCGATAGCTAAGAATGCTTCAGATGTCTTGGCTAAGAATCTACCTTATGTGTAAATAGATATATAAAATACATATATATGCGTGATGGCCAAGGTAGTGAGATGGTGGAGTTGCTATAAATTGAATGGAAATTTGAGAGATTTTGGAAGGAAAGTGAGGTGTAGAGAATTGGAAGAAGGGGGAGAGCAGTAGAGTAGTGGCGGCTGCTAGTGGCCACGGTGGCATGTTATAGTGGTCCAGCAAAACAGCAGCAGTGCGCAAAGAAGGCTAGCGAGGATGGAGACAGTTGGCGGTGTTGCGTGCGACGGCTGGCGTGACAGTTTGTGCGCAGGAAGAATGAGGAATGAGGAAGAAGAAGGAGAAAAAGAAAAGAAAAAAGGAAAAAATATGAAAAAATTAGGAAAAGCTTTCGAAAAATTCTAGAAAATTTAGGGAATTAATTTGGGGCTAGAGGAGCATACTCGAAACCAAAAAATTATTCGGACACGCTTTTCAAGGTTAGGACACGTATACCGAGGAAGCCTGCGAGACTAAGTCAAGGTAAGTGGTTTTCTTAGAAATTATTTTATGAATTGTGGTGGTGGGAGAATTGGGAAAATGTTTGAGAAATTAGAATTATTGAGGAAAAATAGAAAGAAATAGAGAAAAATTAGAGAAAATAGAATATTGATATCCTTGAATAAATATGGTGGCCAAGGTACGTTGAGGTTTCAAATTGAGTACATTAGAAGTTTGGCATGAGAATTAAGATATTCTGAGATACGTTCAAGGTAAGTGGTTCTACCCAAAACTCGGTTTATATAAATGGTTTTATCATGTTGTCATGCCTTGTCATGCTATGTATCATGTAAATTGCATACACATGTTATGTTGATGAGAAATGCATATATTCATTAGTGAAGTTTATTTGTCATGCATTGTATGTTTATTTGGTGACAAGGGAAATTGACAATCAATCATGGATGTTATATTACATCCTAGCCTCGGAATGGAGGATACCTCAAAAGAGAGGTTGTAAAATGATGGTTAGAATGTTATTTCATCACAAAAGTTGATGAATGTCCCGACCTCGGAAGGGAGGTTGGAAAATGGTGATAGCAAAGGAATTCCCCGTGGTCATTAAAGGAAGGTGAAGAAATGATGTTATTATTGCATTTTACATTCATGCTTTAATCATGTTTATTATGAATCCTTTACTTAGATGATTCAGCATCTAACTTGTGCTATGCCCCTGGAACATTCAAACATTCTAGTTGGGGTTTGCAGCAAAGGTAAGGAAATGGTTGAGATGTAACGGCACGAGATGTCATGTCTGATGCGTTTGGCAACTTGTCGTTGTATTTTGCTTCTTCATAAAGATTTGGTTATGTTTTAGTTATGTTGAAAAACTTATGTTCCATTGATGAGCAGTCTTGTAAAATAAAAGATTGTTATTTACTACGAATTATGTTTGAGGAACGATCATGTAATACTGTTATGGTTCAGTATTATTTTTGAGGTTCAATTCTTAGCTTTCGCATTTGATGTTTATGATGATTCTCATTCGAGATAGATGAATGAAAATTTTGGGATGGATATGAGGAATCATATGGTTTAGCATAAGTTTTGAAAATGAAAAATTTATTATCGCAGAATTGTCCTAAGTTATATCACACCTGGGAAAGTGGGGTGTTACACTCGCCCTCGCCCTTGTTTCTCTCTTCCTTCTCTTTAGTGATTGTTGATTTGATTGACAATTGCTGGAAGATTAGATTCAATATACGCTTAATGTCACCAAGCTCATTGTTCACTTCCCTTTTCACAACTTCCCCAATTTTCGTCATTAAACCATCAAGATAGTTCTTTATAGATTTTTTTTTTAGGTTAACACGCTTTGCTCTCACTTAGTTTAATAACTCCACCTCCATAACATTTTCACCTCTTTCTTCACCTTCACCTTTAATTTTCTTTTGTTCATCTTCTTCTAATTATTCTTCTTTTACCACCACACCATGTGCCTTCTTGTAATAATCTTCACTCATCTCCTCTTCTGTTGGAACAATAGGGATAATATACCCTTTATTCTTCTCATCAAAAATTTCTAACTCCAAAATCTATTTTTGGGTGAGTTTTGGATCATAAAGTGTCCATTTCTTTATTCTTGAAGCTTGAGAGCCTTCTTTATTTCTTTTAACAACTTGAAGGTCAACCAAATATGGCATGACCTCAAACATAAAAATCTGCATATCAATGAAAATTAAGAAAACAAAGAATAGATTAGATGTCTTGTAATGTGTTAAATTAGACATATCAGTTTTACATATTGGTTTAGAGAAGACATGTCAGTTAAAAGAATCGGCCAAATACAGATATGATATAATTGATATCCTTCCCAATGAAACATAACTGATGCTCCACCAATATATATTGACATATAAAATTATACCTGTAAGGTAATTGGGAAACCTTCCATGTCATATGTCTTCTTGTTCTCGTGCTTCTAATTGAACGCATTCAAAATGCGAGTTCTGGCACTATCTGTGGTAAAGATAAAAGAGTCATTTGCCTAAGGAAAACTGTTAGCCTCTTTCCAATGAGAGGTCATGTGAAAATATCTAATATCCACCTTTATGGAACGAGACTTGGAATTCATTTCACTGATGATAATTAGATATGACAAAGAGATAAGTTCTTCATCAGAACATTCCACCTTACCGCTAGCAATGTCCGTCCTAAAGAATTCTCTCAACTTGGCCCTTAAAATACCTTTCTTGAGGTCACAGTTAGGGAAAAACTTGGAAAATAGTGTAGGAGTTCCCACCACCTTAATTTTCCTCTTACTTGATTCGTTGTTGCCAAACTTCAACCCCGTTATTAGAGCAAACTCTTCCCTCCCAAATTTTACCTCCTTTTCACAGAGTCTGAAGCACAATGAACCTTCCTCGTCCTTATCTTCTCTCTTCAACAGCCTTAACAGTAGACTATGAACTAATTGATTGCTCCATGTTACTCCCTCTATTCCATAGATAAGTTGACCAAAAGAAGAATTCTTAAACTAGTCCTCTAGGAAAGGCTTATTCTTTAGTGCCTTCCTAATTAAATCAACAATGGTATCAAAATGATCAAATTTAGTTATTCTGGCGTGGAAAAACTTCTTAATCTCCAATTTATCATCTAATCTTTATAGAAAATAAAGAAAATAGTATTAATTAAACAAATAATAAATAGGAAGTCTTATAATGTTTTAACTTCGCTATATCAGTAGTATATATCGATGAGGAAAAGATATGTCGGTTACAAAGCATCGGACAATTACTGATATCATATAACAGATATGGTTTACCCCTGATGTTTTTCCTTTGATATAGTTTTGATGATGAAAAACTATTGTATTTTGATGATGTTTATTATCTTAATGCTTTAAATTAAATGATGCTTTAAGTAATCTCAAATGTATGTGATCAAAGTAGTTTCCAATATATATGTGTTGTTTATGATTTAGGAGATTGGAAAAATAATGCATTAAAACTTAAAATATTGGAAAATGAATTTAAAAGTATTTTGGTAGCATCTGTCGACTAAGTGTTAAGTCTGTCTAAGAGAATAGTTAACTATATGCCTTGCATCTGTCGACTATGTCTTGCATCTATCAACTATGTCTTGCATATGTCGACTATGTTTTGATCTGTCAACAATCCTCATGATTCTGTCAACAGAATAATTTGATCTGTCGACTATCAGTGTGTATTTTAGAAGCTGTTTTCTTCATATTCTTGTTCTGTCGACTATCCCATCTCTTCTGTCGACTATGCCTTGTTTTGTTTATGAATCTGTCGACTATCTATTGTCTTCTGTCAACTAACTCTTTTCGCAGAAAGCCATAACAGCTAGTTTTTCAAACTCCAATGGTCACAAAACGGCTAGTTTTAGGCAAGGCTCTTGGAATGCTTATATATACAAATAAAGGAGTTCAAGAAGAGGCTAATGGATGGAAATGAAATGATTTGAGCTTACATCTTATACACATTTGTATTTATATTGATCGTGCTTTATTTTTCTCTCTTCAAGGCTTTAATCTTAATTTGTATACATTCATTTAAGCCTTGTATCATTTTGAGAGACATTGTAACTAAGAGATTCATCTCTTAGATTCTCTCATATTCTACATTTCTTGTATTTCCTAGCTTGTGTAGCTAGAGGGCCTACTTGTATAAGTAGGAGGTTGTAATTCCTAGTCTTTAACTAGAGGACCTACTTGGTTTAAGTAGGGGGTTTTAGTGGATTGTTTGAAAAATCCTTAGTGAGGAGTTAAGATAGTGGATTAGGCTTGGGTTAAGCCGAACCACTATATATCTTGGTGTTCTTGTGTTCTTTAAATTTTCTTTATTGTCAAGCACCTATCCATTCCTCACTTGTTTCACATATCAATATTTTATTATATTCTTATTTGTTTTGAAAAAGATTTCAAGGTTTTCAAGTTATTTTTTAAAATAACTAATTCACCCCCCCTCTTGGTGTGTGCCATAGCACCTCCCAATCCAACAACTCATATCGATACTCCACCAATATATGTTAACAAATCATGTTTTTCTGCCTATTACTTAATCTCGTTGCAAACCCTAACTCAGTTTTTGGTTCTATTTTAAACCAAGAGCCGCCAACATTATCAAAATAGGACAAAATAACGAAAAAATTATTCTAACCTTCTTTGACGTCTTCTTCTCGCTCCTGTTATTCGTCGTCTTCTCCTTCTTCTTGCTTGTGTACTTCTCAAACGACATAGGACATAAGCGAGCTATTTTCAATAATATGGACCAAGAAAATGACAGGATTACAAAGCAAAAATTTGAAAGACACGAGATAACGAGAGCAATGAGATAAGTTCTATGCAATGAGAAGATAGAGCAATTGGAGAGATAAAGAATGTAAAAAAGTTAGAGCAACAAGGCAAATGGAATGTTACAAAGGTACATGTAGCATGCGGGAAGGGCATTTTTGTCTAAAAAAAATGAAAAGTCATATCGATGTAGACATTGGGAACTGCAAAGGATAATTTTTTTAAAAAAATAGGTCTCATTGCATTATTAATAGAAATTCTGTGCGAATCAATATCGGTGGAACCAATATTTCTATTTCTATTAAGTTTATATTTACATTACAGTTTATACATATCAGTTATATAAATGAAGTATGTCAACCGATGATAGCTGATGCAAATGATATCAGTCAACACATATCGGTTATACATAGATATTATATTTTTGTTTACATTGCAATTTATACACAAATATCGGTTATCACTACAAGAAAAGTAGTTTTAGTGGCCATTTTTAGTGACGACCAAAAGATATTTGTCACAAATACAACTATTAGTGGCAATCATAAACTGTTTGTCACTAAAAAAGCATGTTTAATGGCGGTCGAAAAAATTGGCTACTAAAGAGCTCATTATTTGTGACGGCCACGACTTGTGGCCACTAAAAGTGCATTATTGTGACAGTCGGTTGTGAGGGGCGGAATTTACAATCACTAAAAGAAGATTATTTGTGATGGCCATGTGTGGCGGCCACTAAAAGTGGATTATTTGTGACGGCCATGTGTGGTGGCCACTAAAAGCGGATTATTTGTGACAAACATGTGTGGTGGCCACTAAAAGTGGATTATTTCTAACAAAAAAACAAGATTATTTGTGAGGGTCAGTATGAGCAGCCACCAAAAGTACATTATTAGTGACGGTCATGGATGGCGGCCACTAAAGATGGAGTATTTGTGATAGCCTAACATGGCGGCCACTAAAAGTTTGGGGTTATCGAACACACTCTAACAAGCTTATTTGTGATGGCTGGTGAAGGCTGCCACTAAAGGTTCATTATTTGTGACGGCCAGAGTTGGCAGTCACTAAAAGTATATTATTTCTAAAAAAAACAAGATTATTTATGAGGGTCGGTATGGGCGGCCACTAAAGGCGGAATATTTGTGACAGCCGAACATGGCGGCCACTAAAAGCTTGGGATGTGTAGCCCACGCCAATCTTATTTGTGATGGCCGCCAAAGAAAGCCACTAAAGGTTCATTATTTGTGACGGCCAAAATTGGCAGTCACTAAAAGTATATTATCTGTGATGACTAGAAGTGGTCGCCACTAAAAGTTTCGAAAAGGGTTTAAGTCATTATGCTTATTTGTGAGGGACGAGACTTGTGGCCACTAAAAGATGACTATTTGTGACGGCATAATGTGGTAGCCATTAAAAGTGAATTATTTATGACAACCGAACATGGTGGCCACTAAAAGCTTTTGGCATAAAGTAAATTATTAATACAAAAAAGTATAATAATATAAAATATAAATAATAAAAAAATGTTTTCATTTTTAATAACATTCTTCTATTATGTTTTTATTTTTTAATAACATTCTTCTTTTGATATTCTTAAAAAGTATATTTTTATTTTAATATACTTTTATAATTAATTATTAATAATATACTTATTTTGAAAAAGTATATTTTATATTCTAAAAATATAAAAAATAATTAATAATTAAAAACAAAGTATGTTTTTATTTCATTCTTCTTTCAATATTCTTAAAAAGTATATTTTTTACTACTAAAAAATTTACAAAAAAATAAAAAGATATTTTATTTATTTTTCTTTTTCTTTAAAATATAAACAAAAGTTTAAAAAATATCTAAAATTTACAAAAACAGAAAAAGATATTTTGTTTATTTTTTTTCTTTCAAAATATAAACAAAAGTTAAAAAATAACTTTTAAATTTTAAAATTATTTATGAAACTTTAAAAATAAACAAAAATATGTTTTTATTACCCTAATCTCTCCCTCCCTCATCTCTCCCGCATCCATTTCCCTCCATCTCCATCTTCCTCTCTGTCTCCTTCTCTCCCGCCTCATTCATTCCCCATCGCCTCCGTCTTCTTCGCTGCAACATCTTACCTCCATCTCCTTCTTCGTCTTCGGCTCTAGCTTCGTTTTCGTCGCAACCTCCTTGTTGCCTCAATGCTGTCACTGCTTCCGCAGCATCTGCTACCTCAATGCCGCCATCTCATCCGTTACCTCAATGCCGCCGTCGCATCCATTGCCTCAACACCGTCGCCATATCCATTGCAACCTCCAGCTCCAGTAGGCCTATCTCTGATTTTGTCAAGTATTCTTCCTCTTTTCTCTATGTCTCTCCCCTTCTTCTTCTCTCCCCTATTAATGCAACAGCATCACGGAATTTCTTTGATTATTTAGCTTAATCATCTTTCGTTTCCATACTGTTTTGTTTTAATTTCTTGTCAACTATTGTGTTTCATTTATTGTGACATTTGATGAGTTTGGATGGCTGAGACCTAAGAGTAAATGGTTTTATTTAGAAATTACTAACTGGGATTTTATCTGGTTCAACGCTAATAAATCTTTAAGAACTAGTTATCAGCAGTTGTCTTATTCAATTTTATAAATTATATTAACTAAAGTTCCTATGTCCTAATTATATTTTTCTGTTACGTGGTTCAGCATATGGAATTAAAGTTGGATGGTATTGGCTTCTGAATGTAGTTTCTAGGAATTAGTTGTTATGTGGGAACAGTAGTATTTTGGCAACAGTTAAGTAATTTTATTTTGTTTTTGAGAAAAGTGACATGAATTTGGCTTTTAAAGTAGCACAACCTTTAAACTTCATTTTTGGAACGACGTGAAATTGGAAATCCAAAAAAATTCTCCATTAGTTCTTGGTTTCGGTATGCCCAAATGTACTTTCATGCACACACATAGACACACCTGGGAGATTTTTAGCTTTCTGTAAGTTAACTTGCAGAACATGAACATGGGCATCAGCATGTTCTTGGAATAGACTATTGATTTCTAAGTAAAAGTAAACCATATTTTATTATCTGAATTAGATTTTCAATTATATACTTATTTAAAAAAAGAAATTAAGCAAAAATATTTTGATTTAAATTAATTACTAATCATTTTAGAGTTCCATTCTGCTGGAGCCTCCATGCTTCCCTTCTTCCAGCATTTCATGGCCTGTTTATGAGCACTGGTGAACTCCAAAACTGGCAACATGTAGCACTGCTTTGCTTTAAAGTTGGAAATATATCCACTTAAAGTGATAACTAAATGCCTATCTAATTCCTTCTTTTGAGATTCCATATACAATTTAAGGGATAGTCTTATCATGGAGCTGAAAACACTAATGACTTAACCATGTACCATGTTATTGCATTGTGCTTCTCCTACTGAATTGCCATGGCATCTGTCACTAATATGTCCCAAGAGTTGGATTGTCAGAAGATGATGAATATGATAGAGAATTGAAAGCATTATATTTATTGTAACAACTTGAAGATGGGGTGTTGATATCAATGAATAACACGGTATTATTTTATGACTTGTGGGTAGAATTATTCGTTAAATTGGGTTTTGGTGCTGTATGAGTGTGTAAGTAAGTGTTTTGGAAGGTTTAGGATGAGTGGTTAAGAGTTAGGAGGGTTTATGAAGAGGCATCTGAATGTGTGGTGCTTTGGGAGGCTAGATATTCGAATGGAGGAAGCATCATTTGAATGGGGTGTGAGTCATTCGAATGGGGGGTGAACCATTCGAATGGTCTGTTTTGCTGAGTGGTGATTCTTCATTGTAACCCAATTTTGATTGTGTTCTAGCCTAAATATTTCAAATCTTAACACATGAAAGTTGTAGATCTTTCTCTTTTCTTTCTATAGCATCTTGAATCACCTCAATTGGAGTTCTTATGAGAGAGTTATGCTCAAAATTCGAAAGGGTATCAAAGCTGTCCAGAATCCATTTGAGCCTTTACATTTGAATGAGTCGCCTTTACATTCGAATGAGCCCAGCGAAAATTGAAAAATTCATCCGAATAAGGGCACTGTTGCATTCGAATGAGCTTCCAATTCCTTCAGTAATTTAAGTTACTATTTAAAATTCATTCGAATGTCCCCTTGCCTCATTTGAATGTCATTTTCATAACTTGAAATCTTTCTCTAACTCATTCAAATACACGCCAGATCATCCGAATGACTTTCAAATAGCTACATATATATGTAAATATCATCGAAATGCCTTAGATTATATTCGAATGCCTCCCTCAGCGATTTATATATATATATATCGCCTGATACCTCATTAATTCTGGAAACACATAGAAAATTCTAGAACTGAAATATCAAAAAAATATAATAAATATATAGAGAATTTGGGAAATAATTAGATGGATAAAGATGACTTATAAAGAAAATATAAAAGAGAAATTTGTGAGAAAAATCTCACTGGAATAGAGCACTCTTTTTCTCTTTCTCGTAAACTCTCTGTTCTTCTTCAAACCCTCATTCTTTTTCTCACAGCAAGCTAGATCCTGCTATCCAAGGAGTTCTTACTGGTTGATAGGTGAAGTAAAAGGCAAGTTCTCTCTTCCTTCCTCTTTTCTCTTGGATTTTATTGTGTTATGGGTTGGTTACGTGTCTTGAGAGCATGACAGGGGTTAGGGTATTTAAGCTTGGGGGAAAGTTTCTAACAGCCATGTGGGGCTTGTTTCTCCCCACTAATCCTAAGGAATGGAGTTTTAAGTGGAAATTTGCATGGGAGACTTGTTTCTTCTCCATGCCCTACTTTATATATCTCACTATGAAATTGAGCTTAAGCAAGAAATCTGTGACTCAATGTTATTGGCTAACTGTGTTGAACATGTTTATCAACATAGAATAACTTTAGATTGCTTATATATATACTATCATGGCATGTTTTGAAAGAATGGTAATTGTGCATCATGAGCATGTCTTGGCTTGACCTCCTGCATAAGATCTCATGAGTGTGCACGAGCATCAGTTCTTATTTCTAGCACGTGCAATTTGTATGTGGCCACTTTATGTGTTTCATGTGCATTGGAAAAGCCATGGACAGAGATGATTATGCATGTTGCGGTTGTGTATGGCCGGGATATATCCCCCAAAACCAGTAGGCATTAGCCTGACTGGGGTTATGCTCCTGCGGTGACGACTGAGGGGCGAGCCCAGTGGTGACGACCATGGGTGATATTATATATATTTATATATATGTACGTATGGTTATATCCAAGTGTATTAGATATGATTTACGGTTGCCGGACTCAACTACAGACTAGTATGTATTATGATGCATTTTATTTGTTATGTGAGGCCACTGGCCATTTATATGTTGATAGACTTATATGTGTGTTATGCATGATATTATCATTACGGGTGTGTGTGTAACTCCTGAGTTATCACCTGTCATTTCCGTCGATATGCATGTTCACCACACTTGTATCCTATTATTATCTATTATGCTCTTCCTTCTTGTTTCTTATGCTTGCTAAGCTTTGTAGTTCATGTTGTACTCTCCTCCATTCCAGGTAAAGGTAAAGAGGTGGCAGGTGGGGAGTCAAGCAAGAAGGATGGGTAAACATGTGCGTGTCCGGGTCCCCTCTTGATTTAAATGGTCTTGGGAAGCTGTGTTGGTAGATGTGTAGACTTTATTTTGTGTGTAATGTAACTTAAAGAAAAATTATGCCTGTAACCCTTGGAAGTATTTATTTTGGGTTTGAGTTTGATGGATGGCAGGTGTATGCATGCTTGTGGCTAAGTGTTGTTTTGTCTATGTTCCCTAGCACCTGCTCTTCCAGGTTGCCTTGGAATGGGATAACTTGGGGGAGGGGGTGTTACATTTATTCTGATCATTTGACTCCCCTATTCCTTCCAGAGGGGTACTTGGAATTACCATCTGAATAGTTCCTTTGCTAAACTGCCCTCTAAAATAGGTTAGAGATCAATGACCATTATTTGGTTCTAATCACTTTTAATTCTCACAATGCACCCTTTCATTCCATTCTCAGTCTTATAGGCTCTGGTATATTCTGAACAACAAAAATTGTAGAAAATTGAAGAGAAAGAAGAAATTAAGAAGGGGAGAATAAGAAGAAGAAAAAGCAAAGCCAAGGGAAAGAAAAAGCAAATATGCAGATAGAGAAAATCAAGTGATTTCTATATTCAAAAGCATTTTTGTTGATTACATCATCAGCCTATTTTTAGGCTAAAATCCAATTACAACTAAAATGTAATTAGTTTAACTCCCATTATCTGAACAAAATTAAAAGATAAACAATTAGTTTGGTTTATTAACTTGGTTTCAGAGCCAAACCAAATATTCATCATATGTCTTGGTCAATTAAAAGATAAACAAAATTAAAAGTAAATATTGACAAAATGTCTTGGTCAATTTTTTTTGACATGGTGAGATTGATCCAGTCAATGCTTTATTAGTTTGGTTTCAGAGCCAAAGATCATATGTCAAGATTCTTAGCAAAGTTGAAAATTGGCAGAATGTCTAGGCCAGTATTATTAACAAGGCAACATTGACCCCACCAAAATGGTTGAGACCAACAAGTTAGCAAATAAATTTATGTGTGTTGCACATGCATTCGTATGTAATCTTATTATAACATATCCCTGTTGTGTCCCAACTTATCATTTTAATAATTGTTGTCCTGATGCTTTACATTGTGTCATTTCTGTTCCAAATGTCTATTGATACTACTTTGAATCAGATTGAAGGGGGGAATGCTGTCATTTTTTTTGTTTGATAAATAGATAGAAGGTGAATCTCTATTATGCAGCGAAAATAATTAATTAAAGAGAATGCTGTGCTTAAATAACATGCATATCATTTATATATTATGATCACAGATAGCCTGGAAAACAATTAATTGAAGAGAATGATGTGCTTAAAGAACGTGCATGTCATTTATATATTATGATTGCGGATAGCCTGGAAAACAATTAATTGAAGAGAATGTTGTGTTGTCAAAACATGCCTATCACTTATGTATAGTGATCGCAGATTTGAGATGTGGCTAGTAGAGTTTGGAAATTGGTTGAGCTGTGAAGTTACATTATTGCAAGCAGTACAAATTACAGTTATGATTCATTTCATTAGTTTCTTGCTTTCCTAGCTCAAAATTTTCTTTATTGTCTTGCTATTATGGATGAGTACAAGAAATTAGACTGATTTTATTACTGATGTTTGTTAATCTAAACAGAGGTGCAATGTGCAATGTGAAATAATTTCTTTGTTAATCTAATATTGTCACCTTTCTCATTTCCCTTGCAGTGTTTGTTTATTTTCAAATCGTTGCATTATTTGGGATTGTATTTGCATCGTAAGAGGTATGTATCCCGGGAGTGATGGGATTTTATCACTCCCTTCGGGTGGTGGGAGATCACCCTAATTTATAGGTATGGAATATTAATGAATATATATATATATGTACATTGACATTGTGTATGTACATACCCCGTGAGTGATGAGGATTTTATCACTCCCTCCGGGTGGTGGGAGATCACCCTAATTTATGTGTTTATTTGTCCATTATATTTAGACTGTCTAATGGATGTTTAACAATATTTTATAAATTTTACGTTAAACTTGTACCTTACATTTGTTGTAGTTTCCTTTAATAGTTTTTTGAATAAGAATATAATTTTTTTATATTTATTTTTAATTAGTGTGATGGATAGGAGTTGGATGCAATTGGATGAAAGACTTTGTGACCAATACTTGAATGGAGTTAATGATTTCCTTGAATTCGCGTTCAGAAACCCACGGATAGATGGAAAAATTCGGTATCCTTGTGTGCAATGCAACAATACATTTTTTTTTTTTTTTTTTGGTCAAGATGATGTCAAGTTTCATCTAGTTAGGTATGGAATAGTTAAGAATTATGTTAATTGGTACTACCACGGGGAAGAGGTATTGGTTGAAGTAGAGATTAGTGATGAGGATGATGACAATAATAATAGTGACGATATGCGTCCTATGCTGGAAGAAGCCTTTGGGTTGCCAGGTGTTAATATTGATATGGGTCACGATTCATCTAACGAGAATGAGCCGAACTCGAGTGCAAATTTTTTTTATGAATTATTGCATGATGCCGAACAACCTCTATTTCCAGGATGCACTCATGTGTCGAAGCTTTCATTTCTTGTGAAACTGTTCCATTTGAAAAGTTTAAGTGGGTGGAGTAACAATTCATTCAACATGCTACTTGAGATAATAAGATCTACATTTCCAATGAGTGAAACTGTGCCTTCTTCTTATTATGAAGCTAGGAAATTCATCCGAGCTTTAGGACTCGATTATGAAAAGATAGATGCATGCCCAAATGATTGCATACTTTTTCGAAAAGAATATGAAAATTGTCATGAATGTGTGAAATGTGGTGCTCCTAGGTGGAAGTCAATTTGTATCATTTAAATGTTTTGTGGTTGGATGTTCAATGCCATCCATCTGAACTATATTGTTATTTAACTCATTTCCCTTTAAATGGATAGGTGACACAAATGTATAATTCAGAAAATGACAAAGTCACCAATCATTTGTTATCACTTGCTTGAGGGATAAATCATAGTGCATTGTCATACAAAGGCTACATTGTTAATGGTTTTCGGTTCCACACCCGAGATCAAGAAAAGAATTAGAAACTCAAAATAGTGGAGTTTTCGTGAGAGGGGAAACTAATAGTTTTGCAACTGCGAGAAATAGTAACCCAACCCTTGGTAATGTGGATTACTATGGCGTGTTAATGAATATTATCGAATTGCAATATCTTGATGGTCTACGAGTAGTACTATTCAAGTGTGATTGGAGATATGTATGCAATAAAGGAAGAGGAATCAAGACAGATAATTACGGGTTCACTTCTTTAAATTTTGATAGATCATTGCAGACTAATAAACCATTTATACTTGCTTGCCAAGCTAAACAAATGTTTTATGTAAGGGAAATGAGGGAACCTAATTGGTATGTTGTTCAACGATCACAACCTCGAAACTTTTATGATATGGATGCCTATGAAGCCACTAGTGATGAACCATTTCAACAAAATAATATGTCAAACATTAGCCAATGTTCAACCCAATATGCGGATCTAAATGACTGTGAGTTTTCATGGCATAGAAGTGACATTCCGCTAGAGATTGCATTTGAAAAAGAGACATCAAGACAACGAAGGAAAAGAATGTATCCTTCAGTTAAGGGAAAGAGAAAGACTAGAGGAACAAGGAAACAAAAACCAGTTTTAAGTGATGATGATTGATTGTATATGTCTTGCTTGCTTAGTTTTGATATGTTTCTTTTTTTTTTCCCTCTATTTTTCTAAAGCTTAGTGTATTTCAGTGTTTCTTTTTTCTTTAGTCACTTTCTATATATAAGTCTATGTTGTAGCCAATAGAGGGTATAGCTGAAACCAACGAACAAACTCTCGTCACACCACCTAATTTTGATCCATCTACAAGACAAAGTTGCGCTGGTAAGAAATAATTATCTATGTTTTAATAGTTTGGTTTTCTCATATGTAAAATAATAAAATAATTATTTGTTTTTATTTATCATATATTTATTGTATAGGATCATCATCATCTGATGCAAGAAAAAGAGGTCGAGGGAAAACAAAGAATAAAATACAAACATCTTTGGCTCCTGGTCAAAAATTGCCATTGGAATTCAATAATTATGGTCAAGCCATTGGATCAAATGCTAATGTGCTTGCAAGTCATATTGGCAAGATTGTTAAAGTATGTGAAGATGCACCAATTTCTTGCAAGCGTTGGGAAGATATTCCACAAGACAATAAGAATAAAATGTATTTTTATGTACTGGTAAGATTAATAATTATTCTATATTATACTTATATGATATTGTATTAAATTGTTCTTCATGACTTATAATGTTTCAAACAACTTTTTCTTTTAACTTGTGTAGGAGAAATTTGAATTTGATGAAAACGAAGTAAGAAAAAATTGGATCTTTAGAAAGATGGGAAGGGCTTTTGCAAACCATAGATATAAGTTGAAGGCTGACTATTATGAGGCATATGACAATGATGATGATCGAATTATGTTTGCTCCAACAACAGTCGACCAAGGATAATGGAGACAATTTGTCAGTTGGTTAAGCTCACATGAGTTTCAGGTATTCTATACCCTTTACTTTTTTTATGCATAAGTCACTTTAATTATTTAAAACATGATTATTGTATTTGGTCTTACATATAGGTTTCTTGTGCTCGTAATAAGTCTAATCGGTCAAAGCAAACAATGACTAAAACTACAGGCACTAGAAGTTTTACTCGAGTTAGAGCTGAACAGGTATAATTTAAATCATTTATACATCTTTCTCATTAACAATTTTTTTTTTTTATGTTGATTAACTTGTCTATTTAATACAGCCTGAAATATTAGGACACGAACCATCTGCATGGGAAATGGTCAAGGTGACACACAAGAAAAAAGACGGGTCAATGGTTGATTCCACATCAAAAGAAATAGTGGTAAATTTTATTTTAAACAGTTTATGTTGTTATTGTGATATATATTTTAGTATTATGTTATAACATATCTATTTTATTTATTATCAAATTTCAGGACAAAATTCAATCTTTAGTAACCCAAAGAGCTGAGGAAGAACCTTCTCAAGCTATTGATGAAAATGAAATTTTTTCTGAAGTAATGGGAAGAGAAAGACATGGACGTGTTTGTGGGTATGGATTCAGACCAATTCCTTCTTCTGTCCTTGGAAAGATTCCATCTCGTCATGAGCTTGTTATAAAACTAGAACAAATGCGACAACATAATAATGATTTGAAAAATGAAATGCAACTTTTGAAAGAGAAAAATGAAGCGTTGTCAACAGAATTGGACCAAGTCAAAGAAAGGCAATAAATTTTTGAAGCTTTTATGGAAGATGTTAGGGCAGGAAGGATTAGAAATAAAAATTGACTAGACTTAATTGTTTGATGTCTTTTTCTGATGTAAAGTGCTAGATGTCTTTTTTTGATAACAATGTAAATGTAAAGTGCTAGTCAATTATTAATTGACTAGAGTTGTTTTTTGAAGTTTCTTGATGATTAGAATGGTGTTTATTTTGAATACAATGTATTAAATTAATAGGGTTTAAATATAGAAAAACAAGCAGTGGGTTGTGGGAAAATTTTATAAAAATCACTTTCTGTGGCAGCCAACAAAAAGTGGTCACTAAAAATGTCTTTTTTTGTGGCAGTCATGACTCTCACTAAAAGTATCTGTCAAACACTTTTTGTGGCAATCAATATAATGTGGTCACTAAAAAATATTCATTTTGTGGCGGCCAACACTATCACTAAAATCTTACCATTTGTGACAACCAGCAAAGTCGTCACAAAAAATTCATTATTTGTAACAACGGTGGCCGTCAATGAAGAGTCATTATTTGTGACAACCATGACCGTCACAAAAAATGACATTAGTGGCGGAGGATTGTGGTTGTCACTAAAAAAATTTTTGTGACCGTCACATCTGGCTGCCACTAAATGGTATTTTTAGTGACGGCTAGCCAATAATCGCCACTAATACTATTTGTTACAGACTTGTTAGTGACAGCTTGTGACTACCAATTTAGCGGCCACTAAAACTTTTAGTGACGAGTTTTTATGCTTTTAGTGACGATCTTGGTTTCCCCTAAAAATCTTGTTTTTCGTAGTGTATATCACTACAAAAAATTCGTAATTTAGTAATGGATTTAGCGACATAATTTTTCCGTCGTTAATTAGAGACGTCTCAGTAAAGGATATTCCATCACAAATTTTTTTAATTTTTTTAAATTTAGTGATGGAATATTTCGTCACTAAATAATTTTTAATATTTATTATTAAATTTTTAAATTTAGCAACGAAATATTCTGTCGCTAAATAATTTTAATTTAATTTAATTTTTTTAAATTATTTAGTAACGGAATATTTCATAGCTAAATAATTTATTTTTTAGCGACGGGGTAATCCCGTTGCTAAATTTTATATTTTTTATTTAATTTATTTTTATTTTTTAGCAATGAGTATTGCCCTGTTGCTAAAAATAAAAATAAAAATAAAAATTTAATTATTTAGCAACAAAATATTTCATCGCTAAATAATTAAAAAATTAAATTAAATTAAAATTATTTAGCTACGGACTATTCAGTCGCTCAATAATTTAAAATTTTAATTTAATTTAAAATTTATTAGCGACGGAATATCCGTTGCTAAATAATAAAAAGAAGTTAAATAAATAATAAAAAAAATTAAATTTAAAATAAATATATTTAGCAACGGAATATTCTGTAGTTAAATAATTAAAAAATTAAATTAATAATTAGAAACTTTAACAACGATACTAATTTGTCGCTAAAGACAAGAAATGTGGGAAAGTTATTGTAATAAAGAAAGATGGAGAAATTATTGCGTCACAAGAGATTTAGAAAGAAATAACGAACAATGTTATTGATGAGGCAACAGAGGATGCAGTTGTTGGCTTTACAAACTGATCGATGAGGTGAGTCTGATGCTGAGGTTGGACATGACAAAGAGAAACTAATATCCTTTGCATTTGCTATCACCGATTTATGTTTATTCATTACAAGAAAAACAGTATTTAGCGACGGAAATATCCGTCGCTAAAATATCAAAATCCGTCGCTAAAAAATGTAGCGATTGGCAGCTTCCCATCACTAAAAATGATATCGCTAAATTTTAGTAAGGGCACAAATCAGCAATTGAATCAACAACAAAAATTTCTATCGTTGATTAAAAAAAACAAAAATTATTTAAAAAATTAAAAATTATTTTAGCGATAGAAATTTTTGTCGCTTTCATAGCAAATACACAATAAAAAAATTAAATATTAAAATAAATTAGGATTAGCAACGAAAATAGTTCCATCGCTAATCAGCGACAGGCGTTTCCGTCACTAACTTTTATTTTTAAAAAAATTAAAAAGATCACGGCACACGCTGGGCAGGCACGTGTGCACGCCCCTGCTTGGTGGGCGACAGGTGGCTTCACCTCTACAGGCCAAGTGGCTCCCCCTTAAGTCGCCACATGTAGCGCTGGGAAATTAATCCCAGCGCACTCCTCTTTCTCTTCTCAGTTTCAATCCTTGGTCCCCGTGAGCGCATGCGCCCGTCCAAGCTATGAGCCTCCTTAATACACACACTGCACATATTAATTATATACTATATTTAACTGTCAACAGTTTTAATTTTATTTTAAATTAAGATTTTAAATTTTAAATCTTTTACATTCATAAATTAATACTTAAAAAAATAAATGTTGTAAATTTTTAAATCGATTAATTTAGTGTAATTAATTAATCTCTTAAGTATTTAAATTTTATTTGATTAAAAATTAGTTTAATACATATTTGTTATTATAAATTTTACAATATCATATCAATTTACATTTTACAATATGCATTTAATACTAAAGAATTTTAATTTTATTTAATTTTTTAATTATTTAGCGACGGGAACCTCCCATCGCAAATAAATTTTAATAGTATTTAATCTTTGTTTAATACGTAATTAATAAATTTTATTTTTTTTCTTTTCTCTCATGTTGCTGTAATAACTTCTTGATCTTTCTCATCTTCGATCTCTTCCCTACAGTCATTTCTTTTCCTTCATCATCTTTCGCCTCTTTTGCCACAACCACATATTTCTAATATCTCTTATGAACATTCAACACTTTCTTACTGAAGGTTCCTTCCAACCTGACACAACTCACACTAGAAACTAAACTTTTGACGTCCTGGCTCATGCGAGTTCTTATTTTTCACATCGATCACATACAAAGATATATCAGTCACATACTTATATTTTTTTGCATCAACATCATAATGCCACTGACCTCCATATATCATAGGTACAAAGATAGGTCTCAAAGCTGCCATTCCTATAATATAAATTGAATCAATTTCTAAATTAAATACAAACATATCGATTCTGTAAGTATAAAAATATATTGGTTGTTTAAGGTTATATCGGTTTCTTAATATCAGTTGTGTAAGGATATGTCAGTTAATAGATATCAGTTTACATAAGATCACAACCGATAACATGCTATTGATATATTAGTTGACAAATGATGAGTACTTACATTTTTCATAACCAATATAATCATTTTTCATGATTCTTCTGTGTTTAAACCTATATCGGTCAAAATATATCATGACGTAAATTACCGATATATGATCCGATATATGTCCAAACTAACGAAATGCATATTTTTCACTCAATCGAGCTTTTCAATGAATAACCAGAGTTAATTTTATTTACAGACCCATTACTTTTTTATTCAAAAAATAGCAGAAAAGAGGATAATTAAACTATCCTGAACTCACCTAAACTACTCAGATTCGTTGACTAAATTTCTTCAAAGATAGGAAAATAAATAAATAAATACTTAAATGGAAAGAAGAGGATTGATGTGCGAAAGTATCAATACTTAAAGAAGAACAACAATGAGTTTGAAGAAGATGATTGATAAAGAAATAACAACACTTTGGTGAGTAAGAATGTTCATGAAAGAAGAAAAAAAGAAGACAAGATCCTATCGCTGATTTAAAGCGGGAGTATTTTTATCTAATTAATTTTTAAAAGTGATAGTTTTGCAAAGATTTTGTCCAATTTTTCCAAAGTTTAGCACTGAGTCTTATTTTTCCAAATTTCCCAAATCGATTCGTTCTTGGATGCCTTTTGGCGAGTTGTCGAGCCACTAGAACATCATGGCGAGGATAATTCCCGTGATGAGCACGGCGTCGAGCCGAATCCCGAAGAGCTCCAGTGACCGGCGGGAGTTTGTGAGTGATCGTTTGGCGATCACCAAGACCCCAATCCAAAACGGATCTACGAAAATTGACATCGAAGATTCGGCAGCAATGCCGGTGGTGCCGCCTTCGGAGAATAGCTTTCCTCGAGAAATGCTGGTGCTAATAGCATCTTTCAACGACTGTTTTGACCGATTTTTGGTGCTTTTCTGAATCGTTCTTCCCATTCTCCATGATTTGTTGAAATCGACTAGAGTTTTAATTCTACTAGGAGAGCCTTCAAGCTCTTGGATCACATCTAGAGCAAATTTTGTTTGGTTCTCGTTCTCTGGGATTGGGTGCCTGAACTCTGAAGAACTGGAGCAAGTTGCCTGGAGACCCACTGAAAAGGGTTTGCCCACGGGAAAGGAAGATCAACCGATCGAGAAGGTTCAAAATTCGGTAATTGGGTTGATGAATTGGCATGATCACGATGCTTTCGCTCTGAGCGATTCACTGCAAGACCTTTACGACTATGAAAGTACAGGTGGAGTCAAGCCCCGAAGTTGGTTCATCGAGGAAGAGGATGATCAGATTGTGGATTATGTCGACCCCCAACGAGACCTGCCAGTGTTCCCCTCCAGACATGCCTCGGTGGCCCTCGTCGTCGACCACTATCTTGGTAGCCCTCCGGAGCTCGAGCTGGCTGATCAAAGTTTGGACTCTCGCTTCTTTCTTCGACGCCGATAATTAAGGTTCTAGGCGGCCGAAATTTCGCAGAGAACATGAGAGTTTCTTCCACTGTTAAACATATGAAACAGCAAATAGTTGGAGATCACTTTTAGAAGCTTCAATTTCAAAACTTTGCTATTCAGAATTACGATGCCTTTAAGTCTCTCTTTGGCGATGCGGTCGGCGAGCGAGTCGATGAGGGTGGATTTCCCTAAGCCACTAGCGCCAAGAACGGCCATGATCTCGCCTTCCCTGGCCTTACCGAAGATTTTAATAATCGGTCTTCGTCGTTAGTGCATTTTTCATTTTTTTGAATCGGTCTCCTAAAGTCATCTTAGTCACAGTGGTTCAGGCTCCCAGAATTTTAATGGACAGTCTCTCGAAAATTAGTTTTGGGCTCTCAAAAATTAGTATTAGGGCTACTAACATCAAACTCTCTTCGTCGTGTTTGTTTGTTTCCCGTGACTTGAGATCGTATCATAACCATTTTAATATTTTTAAGTTTTTTAAACATTTTTTACCAAACGACGTCAATTGTTATCTCTTGAACACAACAATAGATTTATTGATTGAATATTATCATTAAGCCGTTTGGATTCTACAAGAAAGAGAACAATCGGAGAGCACATAGAAGTTCTCGTGCAAATATTTTGTTACTTAAGTTAGACACTAAAAGCTTGAATACTGTATTGAAACTAGTATCAAAGATGAATCTCTTTTGAAATAAAGACTCATCTATTTATAGAAAAACATAAAATTTTCTGAAATTTCTAGAATTATGATTCTTTTAAATAATATTTATTTTAATATTTCGAGATCCATTAAAATTATAATTCTTATGGATAATCCTAATATTCTATTATCCGTTAGAATTAGGATTCTTTAATCATTTGCATAGAACCCTTGAAGGATTATTGGATATCAGAGTTATTATGTTTGCCATTTATTCAGACCCCTCCCCCCAATCAAAGGGAATTTTTTCATTTTTTTAATCAAAAAATTTATTTTGAACTTTTAAACTTCTTTGATGATTTAATGAGTTTTTACTTATAATATATCTATTGTCTAACTATAACAATTAAATTTATTTGTCTTGGGATTAACCAAACCATACTCATTCACCATGGCAAAGGATCTAACATGCCATGAGCAAAGTCAAATTGATCTGGAATAGGTCGAGACCGAAACCCTGGATGGGTCCTCGGGGGCTTCCGGATGGGCCTTCAGGGAGTCAAGAAGAAGGAACCCCAATGGGTCTTCGGGAGAATGGGCTTTCGATTTTTCAGGTGAGCTAGGCTAGAACTTAGCCTATGGTCACAAATGAAAGTCAGAAAAGCACACAGAAGACTTCCCACGCGAGCCCTCAAATGCCTAAGTTAGACAGTAGTTCGAAATATGAAGTATAATGCAAATGTATGTCTATTATGTGTCCTAAAAGGATACTCATATTTTTGGATGGGTTTTAGAGAGAGATTGAATATTAGGATAAATGTATGAAGTGAGTCCAAAAATGTCCGTTTGTCTAAAAAGATATGTTTGTCCAAAAAGGCTTATTTGCATTCGAAGAGCCAAGTATTTATAGATAAAGTGGTAGGACTTATGGTTGAGCTGGAAGACTCTCCCAACAAGTGTCTTAAGGAGGTTGGAGGGCTTGGAGAAATCTTGGAGGTGGGACACCCCGATGGCTATCTCCGGGTGGCCTCGAAGGGAACTTTAAGTTACCGAATAACTTAAGTTCGGTAGACCTCGAAGGGTGTTCTTGGACTTGGATAAAAATGATGCATGCTAGGCTGGTCTCGGGGGACCCATCAGGAGTCTCAGAGACTTCTGTGCCGGAGACTATCCAAAGAATAATGAACTCGAAAATTACTTTAAAACTTAAGAGAATTTTAGGACATTCCATAACATTACTAAATAAGAAACATTAAGAGAAATAAAATGATATTTCAAGCCACATCATTTACCCAATTTATCTTTTTTAAAGCCATATTATTTAGTTGAGGATAATAAGTTAAAAACTAATAATCTCCTTTTAACGATAACCTAAAGACATAGGCAGACAAATTAATAATTTAGGTCCAATATTGGAAAAATAAATTTTTTATACATAATTAAAAATGAAAAATATAACATAAAGTGAGTTTTTTTTAATAATTAACCAAAAATGATATGAAGGTCATACAAATTTATTTTTTGCTAAATTGACCAAAAATACCCTTGGGCCATTCGACTCTATGGTGGAATTTAAATTTCTTTAATTAAGACAACCATGAGATTCACCCTCTGATAACTAGCCAAAGTGTAACTTAAGAAAAAAAAAACCAGAAGAGTAGAATCAATTTGGCCTGCGAAGGAAAATTTTAAACTCAAAGCAATACAAGAAACACTATATATATATATATATGAAACATGATTCAGAGTTTGCATTTCAAAATTGCCTATTTCTCCCCAGCCAAAAAAAGAAAAAAGAAAAATCCTATTTCACGAAACTAAACTTGAACCATGCCTACAAAAGAATGCAACTGCCAAAGAAATTCTTTCCTACAAATAACATGATCCCTAACCTTGGGTTTGCCTATCATCTTTGATTGTTTCAAAAGTTCCAGGAGGAGGACCTCTTCATTACAGGCTTCATTTGCTTGTCTTCTTCCAGGGAGATCATCCCCAGGTGTGAGGGGTCTTCCAACATCATCTTTGCTACCAGATATCCGGCAATCGACCATGTCTGGTATTTCCTTGCTTGCTTGCCGATAAATCGCCCAAGTTTCCCATCATAATACTCTGGCCAATTGTCCTTGAGCAGACGGTTTTCGGCCAGATCAATTGCTCGTCTTGCTATCTGGGGTCGTCCAGTTTTGATGCAAGCAGCCGTTAGCAACCACAAAAGCACTGCATTCAAGAGGGGGGAAAAAAATGTTGCTATTAGAGGACAGGTTAGTTCACCAAGTGGAGAACCAACTACATAGTTTTAAAGGTAACTGTGGCTTGTAGGTTAGTTTCTCCACAGAGAATCCATAAGAAAACACATGGGCACCTGATGAAAGAAAATAGATGGAACGAATAGAATGATCAGTAACATGAATCCTATTATCCTAAACCATCTTACAGGATGTTGATTGTAATAAAACTATAAAGCAAAAATTCAACCATTTGATAACGGGGCTTAAGGGAAAGAGCAAAATGGATTAAACAAGAAGTGCCCCAGATCACTCAGTCAACATAAGTAACCAAACAAATGATTCCTAAGGCCTGCTCTCGATCAACCTACACTAGCACTGGGTAGGCCAGATGATTGAGATTGATAATCTACTAGCTAAGGGCCCTTTTGATAGAACTTTCGAATTTCTATTTTCAACTGTCAGTTTCATTTTCAATTTTTTGTACCAGTTTTCATTTTCATTTTTAAAAAATGAAAACTTGACATGTTTGACAATTTTGTGTTTATTTTATTTTTCTATCCTTACTGTCGCTGGCAATTCCTCTGATGTTCTACTTTGTCACCAGCGACTCCTAGATGGGATGGCAAGGAGATGACATTCAGAGGGGGTGGGTTTTGGCCACCCTGTCCTTGACCCAGACGACTCCCTGTACTCCCACCCCATGCCTCACGAAGGCAAAGTCTTGAACTCCATCCCTGCCCCAACCGCTCACAGGGATACTGGAATCCCAATAAATAAAAAAATAATTTATAATAATTTTTTTTTTGTAATAATGCATATATATAGTATTTCCATAGAGGGGCTAGCAGGGCAGAGTGGGAGAATATATACCGCCCCTGACCCTCCCCCAACTAAATCTAATTGGGGAATCCCTGATCCCCATCCCGATCTTGATCAATGGACGATAAGCCCTTCGCCAACCAGTTGCAGTTGTCTAGCATCAGTGTGAGTAAATGAATAGTGGTGAAATTGAAAAGTGAAAAGGAAAGGCAAAAGTGACTACAAGTTTTTTGTGTGTTCAAAATTTCGAACACAAAAATAGGTAAACAAAGTTACCAAACAGACTTTTCGGTTCTTGTTTACGAAATTTTGAAAATAAAACAAAAAACTAAAAACCAAAGTGCAATTCTCCGTTCATGATGTGCCCACTGAGCACTAACAAGTGCACCTGATAATAACTAAGAGATGGCAGAAAATAGAAGCATTGAAATAGAAAGAATAACTAGAACCTGGCCAAGATCCTCCATTATGGTAACTCCATCTCGTGTTCTTTGGGTCACAACCAGTCACAATTCTCCATTCATGACTTTCTATTGCAGGATAAGATATCTTCAAAGGCATATCCCCAACCAGCTCCTCCCAGCGTGCTTCTATAAGATCCATAATAGTGGCAGATTGGTCAGGAGTTGCCAAGGAAGATAAAATAGCAATACAGTTACCTAAAGCAAACCATCGGAAATCCATCCTTGCAGGGCTGACATTGCCAACAAAGTAGCCACCACGCTTTGGCATAAACTCAAACACCCATTCTGGGATTGAATCAGGAATAACATTGAACTTGTTAACCGCAGTGTGGGAATACTCCTCCGTCTTATATCGGTATATGTCATTAAGCTGCTGGAAATCAAGCCAGAAATAACTTCGCATGTGATAACTCAACGCATGCAAGCGCTTTACTATTCTCTCCGCAAACTCTTTCCCCTCTGCATCATGTTTCAGCATAGTGAAAGCACATCTCAATGCCATAAAGAAAAGTGCTTGAATCTCAATAGGATAACCATAAATACCCTGAAAAATGAATGCACCCCATCACAATATTCAGTCAAGTAGGGATGGGGGCCACGGGGCCAAGACAAGCTCTTCAAGAGCTTCAATGACAATAAATGGAAGACCGATGAACTTCCAAAGATGTGTACTTTTTTTTCTTCTTCTTTTTTGGACATTAAAAACTCCATTAAGTTTCAGTAATGATTGAACAATACAACTCAATCGTTGTTTTTCTTCCTTGATGAATATGAAATGGCCTCTACATGATGCAATTCTATGATGAACAAAATAATTCTGTGAATTATCCTGCAATCGGAAAAATTGGAAATAGTACATACTATGTGAAAAGCCAAAGCTGGTTCAGGTTTTTATTAAAGTGCAAACCACACAATCAAATAAAGAATAAAACCTGCCCATTCCCATTGATAAAATTATTGAGGCTTAAGAATCTATGACTGCCAATGCTAAAATTCAGTGGAGTGCCATATCCACTACTATGCCTCCATTCTATAAATAGCATAGTTCTGATAAATAAACATTCACCAATAAAAAGCATCAGAAAAGGGGAATTCCCAAGTAAATAAGATGAACACAAGAGAGGCCACATCACCATTGAGAAAAATTCAGTAGCACAAAACACTACAGATGTATGTGAACAAAGAGGAACAACTTGGGAGCCAGAAAAACAAATGAAATGAAATTCAAAAATAATCATTAACTTAATTTTACCTCTTTCATTAATATCTAAATACTCAACGCAATACATTCTCAAGTTGTATAACGAAGCCAAACATGTGACTGAACTGGAGCAGATGGATGGAAAGAACAGTTTTCCACATCCTGCTATAATAAGCATGCCTAGAATTAATGACCCAACTATTCATTAACTTTGTGCCATGCTGTTAGTCAAATAATTCTTAAATCCTAAGGCTACAACCAATTCTTCGAAGGATCATAAAATTTTCAAACCTTATGATCTGCAGCAAGATTTTGACCTCATAAACTTTAGTTGTTTGAATGAGATAATAACATACTACTCCTTAATCCCACTATGTGGGGTCATCTACATAAATTCTAGTTTACCAATCATTTCTATCTATACCCTTATCTGTTGTAAGATCTTTACAACTAATATGATACCTAAAAGTCTCTCACCAAGTTCTTTTCCCGGTTTTCCTTTACTTCTTTTCCCGATTTTCCTTACTGATCTTCTTGTTATTTGACCAAACTATCTTAATTGTCTCACGTCTTATCTTTCGTAGCAACCACTTTAACCTTATTACGAATAATCTCATTTTTAATTCTATCTTTTTTTTTTGTATAGTCACCCATCCATAGTAACATCCTTATTTCTGTTATGCCCATATTTTGCACATATTAGTGTTTTACTACCCAACAACTTGTGCCATACAACAAAACCAGTCTTATATTTTTTATAATTTTTTTCTTTTAGCTAATAGAATCTTACTATCACATCAAACATTAGATACACTTTTTTCATTTTAACTCTCTTGCCTTAATTCTATGGACAACATCCTCATTAATTTCTCCATCTTTTTGGATGACTAATCCAAGATATTTTAATTGATCTTTTCATGGGATGACTTGATCTCAAATTTTACTGTCATCATCCATACTTGTATTCTTAACTTGAATTCTATATCTTCGATTTTCAATCTAGGAAACTTCAAACCTCTAGAGTCTAAAGTGTTCCTTGATATTTGATCCAATAAGAAAATGTCATCTACAAATAATGTACATCTAGGCACATTCGTCCATATATGTATAGTGAATTTATCTATTACTAGGGCAGAGGGATAAGGGCTTAATACAAATTCTTGACGTAATTCAATTGTAATTAGAAAAGCCTCAATATCTCTTCTAAATGTTTTGACACGTATTTCTACTCTATGATACTGTCTTCAATAACCAGCATATATGCAATACAAGTACATAGCTTCCATTGTTAACATACCAAGCATAAAACCAAATTGGGTTTCAAACACCTTAGTTTCTCTTCTTAATCTTTGCTCAACAAAGTTTCATAGCATGGCTAATTAGTGTCACAGCCTGAGGGTAATATTGCAATCAGCGTATATGAATAAAAGGGGGGATACACAATTGTAACTAGAGGCTGAGATGTAGGGGATTAGAGCCAAGTGCACATGGCCACTTGAGCTGATTTCTCTAGAAGTTGTAGCTAACTAACTCTCCTATAAATAAGAGAATGCACATGAGGATGGGGATCATGTGAGGCCTAATTCCATAGATCTTTTCGCTCCTAATTCTGTCTCTCTCTCTCGTGTTCAACCTTCCCACCTAATTCTCTATTCTTCCTCAATTACAGAAGAACCTTCTGGTTAGATTCGAGATCTGACATTTGGTACCAAAGCCAAAGACCTGGCCGGATTAGCGATTATGGCTGACGGCACTAGTGCGAAGCAAATGGAATCCAGATTGGATGCCATTGAATTGGGGATGCGACAAAACCAAGAGCAGGTCGATGATTGTTTGGAGACATTGGAATTGAGAATCCGAAACACACAAGAGGAGATTAGCTAGTGCCAATTAGAGAACACGACTCATTTGGAGTGAGCCGTTGGTGGACTTCAGGAGGAATTTGCTGGACTAAGCCAGCAAATTAACCAGCAAGTAAGCACCGCCTTGAGCATGTTTGCTCGATAGCCGAATGCTAGCCTCCCAAGGAATTTTCCCCACAAAGCTTCCTCAGCGCTAATTCTGACAACGCCAAGGAATAGACCGAGATCCCACAATCCAATAGAGGCCGGGGACCGAGTGGAGGCAGAGGAGGAGAATTTCCACATGGGAGTGGAAGGAACTCACCTTGCACCTACAGGGCCTAGAATGGAGATTCCCACATTTGAGAGGGACAGACCTAGATGGTGGGTGAGACAGTGTGAATAGGTGTTTTATCAGTACCGAGTGGTTGAAAGGGATAAGGTGAATATGGAAACCGCATATCTAGAATGATGTGGCCGATGCTTGGTTCCAAAATTGGTGTAGGGGTCAAGTAAAATGGAGTTAGCCAAAGTTCATGAATGGCATTTGCAATAGGTTTGGGGAGAAGATGAGAACTGGTGTTATCGAGGAGTTCAATAAGCTGAGGCAAAAGGGGACGGTGGAGGAGTACCAGGTGAGATTTAAGGAACTCTGATCCCTGCTATCTTTATCTCACCCCTCCCGGGATGAAGCATACTTCATGTCTAGCTTCATTAGTGGGTTGGATGATCAGATCCGGCCCACTGTAAAGACGTTATATCCTACGTCGGTGGGACAAGCGGTAGAGCAAGGTCACCTCCATGAAATGGCCTTGGAGGCCTTTACAAAGAGGCATGAGTTGTCCCCTAGAGAGAGCAAGGAAAAGAACTCTTATGGAGGGATGAGTAAAGGGGGTAATCAACCTTGGTCGAACAGTGGACCCGTGGGGAGAAGCCAATCCATGCCACCCCTAGCTAAGGCCTTAACATTGGATCAGAAGAGACAATTGGGGATTTGCTTTCACTGTGGGGAGAAATACGGGCCAGGACATCAATGCAAATGGATGCTCCTGGCCATGGAAGGCTAAGGAGAAGAGGAAAAAGTGGGAGTAGAAGAAGAGGAAAAGCAAGAAGGGCAAATTGAAGGGAAAGAAGGTGGATAAATCTTTATGCACGCTTTACAGGGTTGTGCCTCGGCAAAGTACTGAAGGTGAATGGAATTGTGGGGAAACAGAGGTTGGTCGTACTCATTAACAGTGGCAGTACCCATAGTTTCTTGGATGAAGAACAACCACTGCATTGCAATGTGAGTTGCAAGAAACACTTGCATTGTATGTTTTGATTGCGAATGGGAGTTGTATGGTGAGCTAACTTAAGTGCTCAAAGTTTGAATGGGTGATGAATTAACAAAAAATTTCAGCTGATTTGAGAATTCTCAGGTTGGGAGGCTGCCACATTGTGTTGGGTGTGGATTGGATGAGGATAGTTAGTCCCCTGGTGTTTAACTTCAACACACTTGAGGTCACTTTTGAAATGGAAGGGCAAGGGTCACACTTAAGGGCTGTCAAGATAAGGGGGAATGTCGAGCCATGTCAAGAAAAAAATTACAAAAACTCCTAGATCAAGGAAGGACCTCTATGGGGCAGCTAGACTCTCTATATGCCATAGAGACAACAAGGGATCAGGGAGAAGAATCCTCCAAGGAGAGACAAGGAATGGGATGGCACCCTATGCCCCGGGCCAAAGTACTAGCCACCACTTAGGTACATTCTCACGAACCAATTCAACTACTGTTAATGGAGTTTGAGGAAATCTTTGCTAACTCTTCATCCTTGCCCCCACCCCGATTCTTTGATCATACCATCCACCTCAAACCAAACAGTGAGCCGGTTAACCTAAGGGCCTACCGATACTCTCCTGTTCAAAAAGCTGAGATTGAAAAATTGGTAAGGGAGATGTTAGGGAAGTCCCTTATCTAGCTAAGCCAAACCCCATTTGTTTTCCCAGTTCTCTTATTAAAAAAGAAGGATGGTTTATGGAGGTTCTGCATAGACTATAGGCAACTCAACTCCATAACCATGAAAAAAATTTCCAATACCCATTATTAAGGACCTCCTAGATGAGCTAACAGGGGCCCCTATTTTTTCCAAATTGGATCTCACCTCAGGGTACCACTAAATTCGAATGAAGCCTGAGGACTGCCCTAAAATAGCCTTCTGCACCCACCAAGGACACTATGAGTTCTTGGTCATGCCCTTTGGCCTCACAAATGCTCCTGTAACCTTTCAAGCTCTCATGAACCACATCTTTGCTCCTTACCTTAGAAAATTCTTGCTGGTATTCTTTGATGGACATCTTAGTCTACAGCCCTAGCTTGGACCAGCACCTGATCCACCTAAGGAAGGCATTTGAAATCCTCAAACACCATTAACTTTATGTGAAGAGGTTTAAATGTACTTTTGCAGAGACCAGGGTGGAGTATCTCAGCCATATTATATTTGGCCAGGGGGTAAGCACTGACCCCCAAAAGGTTACAGCTATGAAGCAATGGCCTAAACCTAAGACCCTTAAGGAGTTGAAAGGGTTCCTAGGACTCATTGATTAGTAACGAAGATTTATCAAGGGGTACAGATTGATCATAAACCCCTTACCAATTTGCTAAAGAAGAACAGCTTCCAATGGGGTGTTGAGGTTGAGGATGCCTTTGAATCTCTTAAGGAGGCTATGACCCAAGCTCCCATCTTAGCATTGCTGGATTTTACTAAGGAGTTTACTTTGGAGACGGACGCCTGTGACACTGGGATAGGGGCAGTCCTAATTCAAGAAGGTAGGCCTATAGCTTATCTAAGTAAAGCCCTTGTCCCAAGGCATCTTGGCTTGAGTATCTATGACAAGGAGCTGTTGGCTATCTTAATGGCCATTGAAAAGTGGAGATATTACTTAGAAGGGAGACCATTCACAATCTAGACAGACCACGAGAACCTGAAGTTTTTGTCACAACAGTGGGCTAACAATCAATTATAGAGGAAGGGAATCACCAAGCTAATGGGGTTTGACTACATGATCTAGTATCGAAAGGGAAAGGAGAACTTAGTGGCAGATGCATTGTCAAGGAGGGAGAATGAGGGTAGTTGCCACGCCATATCTACCCTAGTACCTGATTGGGTGTAGGGCATAGCTAGTAGTTATGAGCAAACCAGCTGGGTCAAGGAGATTCTGACCAGACTATCAGTATAACCCTAGGAGGACTTAGGATATACTCTAAAAGGGGGATTACTCAGATACCATGATAAGGTGGTGATTAGAGAGGATGAACAACTGAAGAAGCAAATTCTACAGTCTTTACATGATTCCCCCATCAGTGGGCATTCAGGGTTGAATGTGACTTATCACCGAGGGAGGCAGCTTTTCTATTGGCCAGGACTCAAGAAAGACGTGACCAATTATGTTCTATAGTGCACCACTTGTAAAGGTGCAAGCATGAGCAAGTGCCTTACTTGGGTCTTCTCCAACCTTTGGAGATACCTTCCTAAGCGTGGGAGCAAATCTCTATGGACTTTATCAAAGGGTTGCCAAGGTCAGAGGGCTTTGACACTATCCTAGTGGTGGTTGACAGGATAACCAAATTCATGATAGGCAACCCATAATATTCTGCTACCAGCAATAAGGACAGAATAGGAATTGAAATAGGAGAAGGCCAATTAGTGCATGTGCATCCTAACAAATTCAGTTAAGGGGTAGAAGGGGAAGAGCAAAGAGAAGGGGGCATGTGAGGGTAACATATTCCTATAAATAAGAGAAGCAAATAGAGCAGGAGGGGGGAATATTTTAGTGAGGATATTGGGAGAGTGTGGACCTCTCGAAAGTCCACTTTCTTTTCATTTTGTTAATTTCTTGGTAGGAAATCCTGATAGTTGTTGATAATTGCTTGCTGTTTGAATTTTTCTAATTGGGTTCCTATCAATTTGGTATCAGAGCATGATCCATGGGGGCGGGGTCTGTATCGGAGAGGGTGGGCAACCTAGAGCGGAGGTTGGAAACTTACCAACAGCAAATAGAAGGGAGGATGGATGGTCTGCAAGCGGGAATGGACTCGCTAAAGAACGAGTTCCAGAGGATGAAAGGAATAGAGAAGAGTTTAGCAACGTTGTTGGAGCAATTTAACCTGCTAGCGGAGAAGTGGGGAAAGTAGGAGAGGGGACGAAATGGGAAATAGTCTGGCAAGCGCTTATCGATGGGGTTGTCCCTCACGGAGAAGGCCACGTCGGAGCTGGGAAATCGGCACAAGGAAGCTGGCGGTGAGTACGACGTTTATGGGAGGTCGGACGGAAGGGGCCGACGCTTGGAGATGCCGGTGATTGAAGAAGACGACCTGGACGGTTGGGTGTTTTGGGCCGAGCAATACTTCTCCGTGAATCAGTTGTTGGATGCGGAGAAGTTAGTCTCTGCTGCTTTCGGCTTCGAAGGAGCTGTTATTGCTTGGTTCCAGTGGGAGCAGCGAAGGCGACGTGTGAGGAGTTGGGGGGAGCTTAAGGCGACCGGTGAGGAGTTGGGAGTTGCGGAGTTGGTTGACGAGGAGAAGACGGACACAGCAACACTGTGTGTGGAGGATGCTGCACTTTCATGGGTTTAGTGCGAGCAACGAAGACGAAGAGTGAGAAGCTGGGAAGAGCTGAAGGGGCTGTTGAGAAACTGGCCAACGATTCAGTGGTGAATTTGTCGGATAGAGTTGGGATGCAGAAAGGAGTCGACACCATAAGAGGGGAGGTGCAATCGATGGAAAGGAATGTAGCGATCATGCTAGACTAGCTCGCATACTCGAGGACAAAGTGGGCGGATCAAGAGTGAGAGCGGAAGAGCAAAGCGAAGGAGGGAGATAGACCTTTAGAATTTACCCAGAATTCCGAGGGATCACCTGGAATCAAAATGGGCAGGGAGTTCGAGGGTGGAATTGGAGGAAATTGGCGACCGGAAGTGCAGGAATGTTGCCTCCTCTTTGAGATTTTGGCGGCTTTGGTGGGAGAAGTTTTAGTGACCATATTGGAGGGCACATTTGTTAACAGGTTGAAGCCAAAAATCAGGGCAGAAGTTAGGGTGTTACAGCCATCGGGTCTATCGCAAATCACGGAGACAGCCCAACGAATTGAAGACAAGATTCACATACTCCAAGCTCAAGTGGGTCCTGGACCACCTGGGAACCCTACAACAGTTCCCTGTTTTTCACCTTGAGGACAAGGTGAAAGTTGGGGGGGGGGGGGGGGGGGGAGTATTGATAGGCAACCCATAATATTTCGCTACCAGCAATAAGGATAGAATAGGAATTGAAATAGGAGAAGGCCAATTGGTGAATGTGCATCCTAACAAATTCAGTTAAGAGATAGAAGGGGAAGAGCAAAGAGAAGGGGGCATGTGAGGGCAACATATTCCTATAAATAAGATAAGCAAATAGAGTAGAAGGGGGGAATATTTTAGTGAGGATATTGGGAGAGTGTGGACCTCTCGAAAGTCCACTTTCTTTTCATTTTGTTAATTTCTTAGCTGGAAATCCTGATAGTTGTTGATAATTGTTTGCTATTTGAATTTTTCTAATTGGGTTCCTATCAGTTCAACCATTTGATCACCCTAGCACATCCGTTTATTGCTACAGAGGTGACCAGGAAGCTGATGGATTCTGTGTTTAAGCTGCATGGGTTGCCAAGGGCAGTGGTCTCAGACAAAGATAAAGTATTTACCAGTCAATTTTGGAAAACTTTATTCCAAGGGTTGGGAATTGGGTTGTATTTGTCATCAGCTTACCACCTCGAAACTAATGGACAAACTGAGAAGGTGAATCAAAATGCTTAGAGACGTACCTAAGGTGTTTATGCTTTACAAAGCAAAGGACTTGGAATAGGTGGATGGCGTTGGCACAGTGGTGGTACAACAACAATTATCATACAACCCACAAGAGGACTCCATTTGAAGCACTGTTCAGATATCCACCCCCTATTATTCCTGCTGTCATGCATTACACCCCAGCTAAAACCACAGTAGATCAGTATTTGCAGGTTATACAAGATGCCTTGCAAGTGATCAAGAGGGAACTTACCATGGCCTAACAAAAGATGAAGCAGACGACAGATAGACACCGCACAGACAGGACTTTTAAGGTGGGGGAGGAGGTCTATCTGAAGGTGAAAAGGTTCCAACAACATCTTTTCACTAAGGTTCCTACATAAAAAATTAGCCCCAAGTATTATAGGCCTTTTAGAATCATTGATAAGATGGGGACCAGTGGCCTATAGATTACTACTTTTGGAAGGAGTGGGGCTGCATCTGGTGTTTCATGTCTCCATCTTGAAGAAGGTAGTAAGAATAATTGAAGAAGTAAGCAAGGAGGTACCTGAGCTAATTGAAGATCACATAGTGGAAGTGGAGCCAAAAGCTGTGTTGGATAAGAGGGTGATCTACAAGGACTCCCTTCCCCTCACACAGGTCTTGGTATAGTGGACCCATTTGCACCCCAACAACACCACTTGGGAGTACCTCCCGAACCTTCTTCAACAGTACTCGAAGGTGGCCAGTCTTCTCTGATTTCTTGGGGACAAGAAATCCTTCAAGGGGAGGGGAGTTGTCACAGCCCGAGGGTATTATTGTAATCAGGTGTATATGAATAAAAAGGGGGATACACGATTGTAACTAGAGGCTGAGATGTAGGGACTAGAGCCAAGTGCACATGGCCACTTGAGTTGATTTCTCTAGAAGTTGTAACTAACTTTCCTATAAATAAGATGTTAAATAAGAAGTAAGGGGTATTAGTGTAAATAACTTAAAATTATTGTATATATACTCCTTGTATTACACACTTAATGAACGAATGCATTGTTTTCTTCTCACATGGTATCAGAGCAAGTGAGAGAATTCTTTCCCGCTGTGTTATCCGACGGTGCCTTTCTTCTCAATACCCATTGCTCTGGTGTCAGCAACGCATGCGAAGACACCAGCTAACTCACCACTAGTTTTGGTGCCTGTGAGCTCCCCGCCTTTGTCATTGCTTGCACTCTTGCTTAGTCGCGCGGATCGCCATTGCCTCTTGTAGAGCAGTCATCTGTCGTCATTGCTTGCAGCTCACGACCTCCAGATTTGCCTTTATCTGCCGCAGCAGTCAAGCCGCGACCTTCATATTTATTACTCGCAGCCATCTGTCACGCCTACAGATATAGGCGGCGATCGGATCTGGGTATTAGCAGCGACGGAGGCCGTACAGATCTGGGCACGACTGATGGTGGAAACAGTTGCGGCTGCAGTGGCTGGCAACAGATCTGAAGCAATGGACGGCGGCAATGGAGATCGCAGGTGACGATGGTGGCAGCATAGTTCGTAGGCGATGGCGACAATAGAGGCCGCGGACAACAGCGACAATGGCAGAGCAGGCCGCAGGGGGCGGTGACAATAGCGAGGATGTATATAGCTGTATTTAATCAAAACGCATTCAAAATTGTTTTCTATCTTCACTAGATTTTGTGTTGAAATTAAAACTTAGTTTAATGTGCTTATCTGTGTGCTCCGTAGTGATAATGCTCTTGAATATTTGTCCTCGCCATTTAAATCCTATATGGCATCCAATGTGATTCTTCACCAAACTTCGTGTCCTAGAACCCCACAACAAAATGGGGTAGCTAAACGAAAGAATCATTATTTAATTGAGACCGCCCGCACATTTCTTCTTCATATGCATGTTCTGCGTTAATATTGGGATGATGCTATCTTAACTGCATGTTACTTAATTAACCGAATGCTATCTTCTGTCCGCAATGACTAGATTCCTTATTTTGTTCTTTTTCCTCGGGGTGACTTATATTCTCCCCCTCTTCGTATTTTGGGAGTACTTGCTTTGTTCATCATCTTACCCCACGTCCTGATAAGCTATCAGCTCATTCCGTCAAATGTGTTTTTCTGGGTTATTCATGCCTTCAGAAGGGGTATTATTGCTACTCTCCTCAACTAGCTCGCTATTTTTGTTTCAGCGGATGTTACCTTCTCTGAGTCATCTCCTTATTTTTTTCTCTTCATCTGAGGTCTCTGAGTCCGTGTCTACTGGCTTACCTTTGCCTGTTCATTTTCTTGATCTTTCATCTTCTCCTTCACTGCCATCCACCTCTCGCCTTAATCGCCCCGATCTTCAGGTCTATCAATGGGGTTCTTGAATTGTGGCCCAACCAGCAGCACCTATCGTTACTAGTCCAAGGGAGTCATCCCTTGACTCATCCTCTATGCTTGTTAGTTCTTCCTCCTTCGGTCCGTCACCCTCTAATCTTGAATTACCTATCGCTCTTCGTAAAGGTACTCGTTATTGCACTACTCTCCATCCCATTTCACATTTTGTTAGTTATAGTTCTTTGTCCCTTGGATATTCTGCTTTTATTTCTTCTTTATCTTATGTTTCTCTTCCTAAATCTGTTTCCGAAGCTCTTTCCCATCCACGGTAGCAGGCTGCTATGGCTGATAAAATGTCTGCTTTACATTCCACTGGGAATTGGGACTTGGTACCTCTTCCCAAGGGTAAGTCTACTATTGGTTGTTGCTGGGTTTACACGGTTAAAGTTGGTCCTGTCGGTCGGATTGATTACCTCAAGGCTTGTCTTGTTGCTAAAGGATACACTTAGGTTTTTGGCCTTGATTATGGCGATACTTTTTTCCCTGTTGCTAAGATCTCCTCTGTTCGCCTTTTCTTGTCCCTTGCTACTATATTTAACTAGATGTTTCATCATCTGGACATAAAAAATGCCTTTCTTCATGGTGATTTACGGGAAGAGGTGTATATGGAGCAACCTCCTAGCTTTGTTGCTCAAGGGGAGTCCGGGCTGGTGTGTTGCCTTCGAAAATCCTTACATGGTTTAAAACAGTCTCCTCGAGCTTGGTTTGGTCGATTCAGTTCAGTTGTTCTTGAGTTTGAGTTAACTCGTAGTGAAGCTGATCATTTTATTTTTTATCGCTCTCAATATGGCCGTCACATTCTTTTAGTGGTGTATGGTGATGATATAGTATTTACAAGGAATGATGATGTTGGTATCACTAAATTGAAGGCACATCTTCACCAATAATTTTAGACTAAGGATCTGGGTTCCTTAAAATATTTTTTGGGTATTGAGGTAGCTCAGACAAAGCAAGGAATCTATATTTCTCAAAGAAAGTATGCCTTGGATATGCTAGAGGAGACATGGTTGCTTGGATGTAAGCCAACAAATACTCCCATAGATCCGAATATTAGACTATTACCAAGACAAGGGGGAGCCTTTTTTTTACCTAGGCGCTATCATCGACTAGTTGAGAAACTTAACTACCTCACAATCACATGTCCTGATATTTCATTTGCTGTGAGTATGGTAAGTCAATTCTTGAATTCGCCTTGTGACAGTTACTGGGATGCAGTGATTCGTATTCTTGGGTATATTAAGGTTGCCCCTGGTCGAGGTGTATTGTATCATAATCATGAACACAATCAGATCGTGGGATATACGAATATTGATTGGGTAGGATCACCTAGTGACAAATGATCCACATTTGGATACTGTGTATTTGTGGGTGGAAATCTAGTTTCTTGGAAAAGTAAGAAACAAACTGTTGTCGCCAGGTCCAGTGCAGAAGTTGAATATAGTGCAATGGCCGTAACAACATGCGAACTAATTTGGCTGAAACAATTAATTGAATAGTTAGGAGTTATGCAGGTTAAGTCTATGCAATTGATTTGTGATAATTAGGCTGCAATGCATATTGCTTCTAATTATGTGTTTCATGAGAGAACCAAGCATATTGAAATTGATTGTCACTTTGCTAGAGAAAAGGCGCTCTCTAGGGATGTAGTTACAACATATGTGGTTCCAACGATCGATTAGCTGATTTACTAACCAAATCACTTAGAGGTTCTCGTGTGAATTACATCTGTACCAAGTTAGGCATGCTCAATATATCTGCTCCAGCTTGAGGAGGAGTGTTAAATAAGAAGTAAGGGGTATTAATGTAAATAGCTTAAAATTCTTGTATATATATTCCTTGTATTACACATTTAATGAACGAATGTAATGTTTCCTTCTCACATAAGAGAATGCACACGAGGATGGGGATCATGTGAGGCTTAATTCCACAGATCTTTTCCCTCTTCTCTCTCTCTCTCACTCTTGTGTTCAACCTTCCCGCCTAATTCTCTGTTCTTCCTCAATTACAGAAGAACCTTTTGGTCAGATTTGAGATCTGACAATTAGTTTGATTCCTCCATAATTTTCACAACTTTGAACATTTCATTTATTCTTAACAAATGCATTTCCATGCTTCTATTGAGTTATTATCTAATCCAACTACTTTATTATTTATCATCTTTTTTAGTATTTTCTTCATTTCATTTGGACATATATGTTACAATATGGATGTCCTAATTTCTTCAGAGTTACAAAACTTGTTTCTCCACCTTCATTAAATAACTTTGAGAAATACAACTAAGCTACACGTGTTTTTTTCCATGCATCATATGATATATATATATATATAAATAAATATATATATTACATATATAGCATACTAAATTTTATACCCTGACTCAGCTAACATTTAGCATTCTCACCAACTCATCTAGTCTCTTTGGGGGCAAATATTATTGATTTTTCTTCTAATAATCAGATCTACCACCTCCATAGATTTTATTGTCAAGGTTACAGTTTTCCATGATCCAATCATGAGTTTCTAGTTTTGAACCAACTTCTTTACTCACATGCATTGGTGAAAATGTAAGAGAGAGAGTGTCCAGAGAATTATAGTCAACAATTTTATTTTATCGTGATTTTATTCCCTTAGATTTAGAGGGTGTTTGGCTAAGCGGTTTGACTGCTTAATAAGCTGCATAAGTAGCTTATAAGCTAAGCAGTGTTTTTGAGTGAAGTGTTTGGCAACACAAATTAGCTTAAAAGCTAGGTAGCTTAAATGCTACTATAATAGCGTTTGAGAAAAGCTAGTACCCCCAAACTTTTGCAAAAGAAGCTATTGTGTTGACTGATGCTATTACTATTTTGCCCTCAAACATTTTTAATATTTACACCCCTTGTCCCTCTCTTCTCCCATCTTCCCTCGAGCTTCTCCCATTACCACCGCTACCGCCGTTGCCCCTCCTCCAGATCTGTCATCGCCGTTGTCCAGCAGAGTCGCCGCAAGCCGCCGTCGGGTTGGTGGGTCACGCCCATCAGTCACCGCACCCATCGCCCGCTACCCCCATCTAATTCAACTTCTCCTCCATTGCCCGCTGCCCCTATCTAATTCAACTTCTCCTCCATCGCCCCATTGGTCGTTGCCTGTTGCCATCCCCACCCTCATCTCCTTTGAGCTTCTCCTCCCCATTGCGTGTATATATGTATGTATATATATATAACAACAATAAACATATATATATACATATAACAATATATTATATATATAACACATAATAATTAACATATATAATACATATAACAGTATTATATTAATATATTTTTAATATAAATATATAATTTATCAACATTTAATGTAAAATTTTACATCATTTAAATATCATGTCTATTTTGGTCTTTTTGTCAAGTTTTAATAGCTTATCAGCTCTTTCAAACAAAACACATAACTATTAATTGATAGCTTAAAAGTACATTTATCTAAACACATTATCAGCTTAAACACTACTCAACTTTTAACTTAAAAGCTAAATAGCTTTAAAGCTATGAAAAAAACCGGTAAGCCAAACACCCTCTTAGTCTTCTTAATCTCAATGTCAAAATAAGTGCAGCTTTCTCCATGGGATGAGGTTAAATTTGATTCCTAAAACAAATGCATCTCATTAGAAATATAAGAAGCGCCAATAACAATCAAGTCAGTGAAAAAGGCTCCAAGTAATGAACACTCAGGTTTTATATATTAGGGACCAAAAATAGTGAAACCAAACCATAAAATGAAACGGCACTTGAGAATAAATAGAGCACTGCTTCATATTTTCCAATTTGAGTGTGGTACATAGAAATGACCAAGGCATAAAAGGAACAGTACAACGTCAGTCCATTAACTTGCTTTGAGGTGGAAGATACAATCTGAAATGGAAGGTTACAACTTTAAGTAGTTTGGTAAATTTATTTCCTAGTTTTATGATATTATTGTTCAGGAGCATCCTTTAATCACACCAGATAGAAACAATGGTAGACCACGAATTAAGTAACTCTAGGGAAAATTGAATTTATTGGCAAAGGTAAAGCATGATAATTAACATGGAGATTTCACCTCCATTGATAAACATACTGTAGAAAACATTACAAATTGCCTATATGTATAGTACTTAAATAATGACCAATATATTAGAGTCAGCAAGCTTACAAACACAACAGGAGGACTTTGTTGCACAAATGAAAAATTTCGTGGTTGAGGCAATACAGCCACTCCTTATACAAAAGAAGAATTTGGTGAATTAAAAAAAAAAAAAAAGGCCCAGATTTTGCACCATCAGGTTGAATAAAGAAACTTAACCAAGTAATAATCATTAGAATGAATACTTTCTTTAATCTATGGAATGTGAAGCATCAGAATCATTTTAATTATGTGCACAGGAACTTTTGAACTTGGAAGAACATGCAACACCAATATTTATTTGAAAGTATTATTGCAATAAGATCATGTGGTATCTTACCATTCTTCGATCAATCATTGAGCATCCATCAGCACACAACAAAGTTGGAAATGTATCAAATCCCTCCGAAAGACACAAGGTCAGTATAAGCCTTATTCCCTTTTGACACTCTGATGTTTCAGCCAGAGTTAAATCTCCGGTGGACTTTGTATATGCCCGTAGTAGAATAATCCACCAAAATCCAGAGTCAACTGGAGCAACTCTTCCTATTGCACTCTCACCAAAATCTGCCACTATAGTATCCATCTTGCGAACTGGATCATGAAGAACTTTGAAACTAGCTGGCATAGCCCCTTCCCCAAGCTTGAATCTGTCTACTTTCTTTTCCCAACTTTGAAGTTGTAGCGTCTTTAGTAGAAAGTTCTTAACTATATCAGGCTCACCATTCATTAGAAAAGCCAGAGCACTGGGTACAAAATCTCGTACAAAAACCTAGATGATAAAAAAAAAACTTAGAAAAACTCCCAAATTTGTACAGAATCAGCATCAAAATTAATTCAACTCTAATGGCTGTTGGTCTTAGGACAGACTTTAATGTGGCCACACTTTATTTTAGCTTCATGTCAATTTCAATATCAACTAGCATGGATATCATCAGTTGTGAGATTTTATAACCTCACCTCCTAAAGATTTAACGCATAAAAAGTGTTTGATTAAACTTTAACCTGATCATAATTAAGAACCTCCTCTGAAGCATGATCATAAGCAGCAATTGTACCGACAGGATGGTCCCGGAAGAACACTGTACATCTGCGAAGAGCATCCCAAGCTTCAGCAACCATTGGATGAGGTTCAAAAGAGTTCTGGTCAGATGAAGCAGGAGAATCCACTACTGATCGTAAAGGTGAGTATGAACTGTCAAAGTGATCTAGGCCTCTTAGTAAGCCAATTGACAACTCACTAAGTGATCTGTCATCAAAGGATCTCTTCCTCTCTGTATTGATCCGCCGCTTCTCAAGAAGCTTTGATAAATCATAATCATCCATTTCAGAGATTGAACAATGAGAACTGACATTTCTAAGGCCATACTCCTTGGCACCATCCATAATTCTCAGCTCTTCAAGCCAAGAATATCCTGTGTCAAATAGAGCATTGTACAAAGAGAAAAATGACATGTCTATACACTTATAAGGTCGAACATTCAAATAAAACTACATGCATGGACTCAAAAAGATTAAAGCCAAAAAATAAAAAAATGGAATAGAAACAGCAACATAAAGACCAACCAATTTTTTGACCTTGAATCGCTAATATTGAACATGCAAATTACAAAG